>NW_026937045.1:0-75724 GCF_032062105.1 Saccostrea cuccullata
ATTCATTAATATATTTCTTTCTTATATTTGACAGTGCAGAACATTCAAGTAAAAAAGGGAATTCATCAGCAACATGTTTATATTACAAAATGTACATAATCTTTCGTTTAATGGTGTGCATGCCCATCTTCCCAGCTCAACTGGTAGACGGTGATTAGTAGTACGGAATTTGACAAGTATTTTTCTGAATTTTAACGGCAAAAAACTTAAATAATTTTCGCCCTCAAATTTTGTTTTAAAAGCTTTATACAAAATACCTTTAGAGGAACTATTAATATCAGAATGCCATTTTTGTATAAATTGGTCCTGTAATCTTTGTTTAACAACAGAAGTAACCCAATCTTGACTAATATTATGATAAAACTGTTCATTCCAAATATGAGATAGTCCACATGAATCAAAAATATGATGAACACAGTCAATCCAAGGATTTTTACCAATTTCAGATTGTGAATTAGCAATTAAATATTGATATAATATACATGAAATTTTCTTTTAAAAAGGAGCCAGATCTTGAAAAAATGATACCAAGATATTTAAATTCTTTTACAGTTTCTAGACTCTTGTTATTATAGTAAAATACATTTTCAAAAGATGAACTTATAGTGAAAAAAATAAGAGAATAAATACAAAGTTAATGTATTTGATATCTATTTATTGAGTAAAATACAATTGGCACATTGATTCATTTCATGAGTATAATACAACTGATACATCGACACATTTTTTGTTATATCTTTAATTCATTTAGAATTTTATTAAGATTGAAAACTTAAGTATTTTTTAATGGTTAAAAATAAAATAATTTCCCATAAATATATATAGAATTTTATTGAAATCCTTATAAAATTGTATTAAACCTCTTACATTAACACATTAAGCTAAATCAAGTATTCACAGGTAAATCCAGGTAAATCCAAACCAAAAATCAGACTATAATTGCTATCAAAACACACTTCACACCTATTGTTCTATACTTAATTACAAATGTGTGCAAAACGGGTAGACTGCTAGCCCCCAAGGCATTCACACCTGTACAAAATAAGCCCCTCCCTCACCTGGAATTTACCACCCGGTAAAAAATCTCTGCCTTTAAGTATACATTTTCTTAATTATTTCAATTAATCACGTTTGGAGTATAAATTATTTAAAATAAAAATGGCACAGAATTGTATTTTACTAATCCTGCATAATCTTTTTTACAATAAAACATCGAAAAATCGTTAATTGAAAGCGCAGATATGGCGTGTGGTCCCCAAACAGTCTCCTTTTTATGCAATTAAGGCGTAATTAAGGTCTTGCGTTTCCAACGGAAGACCTTCTACTGATTCTGTTGGTAAAGATTATTAAGGTCTTCCGACTTCCTTCGGAAGACCTTATGTTTTCTTATGTTTCCTATTATTATTATTATTCCCTTTTCATAGTACACGTGATTTCTCGGAAACTACTGAAAACCCATTTCAAAGATTTTTACAGAAATGATGCAATGTTGTAATATCTCCAGATTTTTTTTTTTTGAAAAATCACTTCCGGTCACATTTTTTGTCCGATTTTCTTTTTTAAATTGCCATTTTGTCAAAGCACATTCTTGTTAACCACTCAAGATTGAATCACGATATTTTTGGGGATGATAAAACACCTCTTTGAGTTACGCATGGCGTCTTCTGATTTTGCATCCGTCACTTCCGGTACACAGGAAAAGATATTCAAGTTCAAGATTTATTTTGAAAAATTCAACCATTTTGAATAAAGGCAAATAAAAAACTTATGTTCACATTTACAATCGTCAGCAAAACGCATCCACTGGAATAACTTCCGGTGTAAACCGGAAGTAGTCGAAATATCAAACTTTCTCTCTTGAGTCGAAAGAAATATAAGAAAATGGTTTTATTTGAGTTTTTCAGTTTTTTTGTACTTGTGACTTTGATGTAAGCCGGAAATGATGCCTAAATTATGCAAAAACTTCAAATGACGTCACTTCCGGTGAAAACGGAATTAATCAAAAGTTAATTTTGCGTTTTTTGACATGTTTTTGGTTAAAGCCATATATGGCGTATGTAAAATGAAAATTATTGGAAAAATTATAAGAACTTATCATTTGTATCATTACTTTATACAAAGATAGAACTTTTCCGTAAATTACAAAATCTAAAAATCAATTGCGTTATAAAGATATCACAATTTAATTTGGATTCTCCGAATTTTCTCCGACTCGGAAGAAAATACAAAAGATTTAAATAACACATTACAGAGAAGATAAAATCGTATTATTAGATGAAACGAGGTGTTCTCCTTGTTCAGAATTGTATGAAAAGCTTTAAAATGTATCAACTACATTTCTCTACTCAATTTTGTATTTTTCAAAAATATATTTTTTTTAATCAGTTACGCCATATATGGCTTTAATTAATGGCACAATAAGCCAACCAGATTTTCCATCCCTTGATATCACTTCCGGTCAAACCGGTAGTAGTCAAAAATAGCTTATTTTGCAGATTTTGACGCAAAATTGAAAACTTTTAAATTTTAAAGTCCTTGGATGCGTCTTAACTCATTGCTTTCTCTTGTTGACGTCATTTCCGGTCGAAACTGGACGGAAGACCTACTCGTTGCTTTGCAACGAGCTTTGTCTGTAGTTATTCTTTTTTTTTCTTCTACTTCCTAGACGCCAACTTTGAGGCCTCATATCTCACTCATTTATGAACGGATTTCGCTCAAATTTTCAGACATTATAGACATTATTAAACTCTATCAGAGTGGTAACTAACATTTCAAAAATTCACTTCCGCTTTTGAGTTATTTCCCCTTTAAACGAAAATTTATAGGCTTTCGTTTCCGGATAAAGGCTCAGAGACCACAAAAGCTGGAGCAGAATTTTTACTGATTTTAGGTAACAGAAGGACTAAAGTTGTGCACATCGGTTTTTGTTTTTCGATTTCTGTATTCACAATGGCGCTATATAGGGGTCAAAAATTAGAACGCCTAAAAGAGCGAAAATTTACACATATTTTCCTTTTTATCTTGAAAACTAAAGATATTTTGTGAAGACATAATGAACAAAAGTTGTGCATAATTGCAAGGGCTTTCATGTAATAATATTCAAAAGGGGCTGGCCCCTATAATTAGGGATCATGGGACCTTGAAAGTTTTTGCTTTATAACTCAAAAACGGTAAATATTTCGAAATGACTATCGACTATAAAGTTGTGCTTTAACATCTTACTGATCTCATGATATTGTTATTGTGTTCGAGTCTTGTTTTAAATGAGCTGGTGCATGACCTATATCTGCACAGGTAATTCTTTTCACTCAGCACGTAAACGAGAGCTCCTCATGCGTGTAACCAAAGCAAGCTTACTATAAATAATAAACATGGCTACATTGGATGCTAATATTCTTCTGAATAAAGTTCTCGAAGTGTTTGTGCTTTTTTCTTACAAATTATCATGTTTATTCACTGACAACTTTCCCTTTTATTTCATTTTTTATAAAAATCGTATAAACCAAGTCTACTAAAAAAGGAAGAAAATATAATCTTCTTATCACATAATAGCAAACAATATAGTGAGAAAATAAAACATAACTAAGAGGCACATATACTATTCACAGCCTTTAACTGCACGGCTTTAACATTCACCTTGTTTATTTACAATTATATAACGCGCCTCCCTCGATAGCGGCAGGGCAAAGTCGGTCACCGGGAATCAATCGGCCTGTGATCCAGCGACCTAGAGTCATACACAAAAAATAAACCACCACAGAATGGTTAAATTACTTCTTGATAAAATTGTTCCTTTTTATACTATCTCTGTCCCATGAAAATATTATTTTGTTCGTGTCTTACGTATGGTAGGAAAGAAAGCTAGATCCGTATTCACCGTAAACAAGGCTCCGTTCCCATTTTGATATTGAAGAACTCTTTATGCATATAATTGAAATAAACTTGCCGTAAGTAATAAATATTTTACCACACTGTATCATATCTCTTTTTTAAATTAGGTTTTAAACGTGTTCTTTGTTTCCCGTTCAGAGTATTCGATTGTATCATTTTCCTTATATAAATAAAGATCTTTCCAAGAGAAAGAGTTATAGAAAAAAAATACGAATATCTTTTATTCATTTGAATATAAACACAAACAATTTGAACAGAAACAATATACGCCCGGATTTCATAAAAAAAAACTTTTAAGAGTCAAATAATACACAATTATTTACTGCGCGATTCTCATATTCACCTGGAACCCAGATTCTAAGTGTTTTTACCACTGTGTAATCTATCTTTCGATTACACGCAGCTGAGAAATTCTAAAGCGACACACCGTGGTGAACCATTGACCCCGCAGTCATAGGCAAAATAATTGGTATATATATATACAAACCATTCTACAACAGTAAGAAAATATTATTTTCTCTAAGTAAATTAAATCTTTCAAAAATATCTTAAAATGTTTTAGGTTTGACTTTAGTACAAAACGCTGGGGCATTTAATTTATTTTTTACATGTACATTAATCAGTCTTCAATTCTTAACTATTCGTTAGCTCCATGTGTAATTTGACGATTCATAGCGCATGGACTGGCGATCTGCAGTTACTTTAATTCAACCAATATTTATTAAAATGCACAAGCTTTGCTCTTTTCATACACAACACAACACAAGTTTTCCGAAACACATTTTTTTTCATCACAGATATTAACCATGGCTATACCAATTTTAAACTTTTAAAGAGAATCTTCCGAATCGTAAGGATAGAATTATACCCAATGAAGTGGACTAAACATCGATAAGTAACACTGGCACATGTAAACTTCATAAGTGACTTCTGTGCTGCACACTGTCTATTAATTTATAGAGGTTTTATAGTAAAGTTCAAGAAATAATGATTTTAAAGCAATCAACTTAATTTGTTTTATAATTTATTCAAAACCCGTATAAATGATTAGTATAGTGTGCTGACGTTGTAATTTTGTTCCGTGATTAAATATCAGTAGCAGGTTATATAATGTACATTCAAGTACATGTAGTAATAAACCCGCATATGTCCAGATTCGAAAATTTAAGAACTTATATACTGGGGTAACAATCTTATCTGAATATTACAGACTTATCATGTAATTACAACCTAAATTAAACTGTTAAAATCATAGCCGGCACCAAAGTCAAACCATTTGTATCGTTTACCGTATATAACTCAGTATTTTCTTTAAAATGAACTTATATCTAGCGCAAATTACTTTCCTTGGTTTAAAAAATACGCGTACGAGAGAGTGAGTGAGAGGCATTTTATTCAAGTACCTTCAAGTTTTTACCAGCGAGTCCCTGTCTCAAGTATTGTCTAATTTTTATTCTATTAAACATAATCTCCCTTTCCTATTTAAATTTAATTTATTTGATGATTTTATTCAACTTCAAGCACAATATCATTATGTAGTACTAAAATGAAGTCCATGCACGGATGCTATTGTACATCGGGAATTTTCTTTAAATCCTTTACCCATGCATTCCTCCTTCAAGGAAAATAATTATGAATGAATTGATTGAATAACGTGTATAAAACCATGTGGTTTCGGTTTGTCAACGTGTTTTAGATCATGATCAGCAAATCACAACTCCTCGGGTCTTCCTGTCTAACGGAATAATAACCTCGAATATATTACGTATACATCATGACATCCCCATGCTCCTCACCCCCTTTACCCAAACTTTGAAATAAATGAGGAAAGATATTTTATTTGTGGACTTTTGAGTTTAATTTTATTGAAAGTAAAGCTATTACCTAAAATACGTATTATGGAAGGGACTTTCAACCCCGTCTATCTTTCATAAATAGAAACACCATGTTGTTTGAATATTAATATCCGGTGATGTTTTAAAATACCTCAATGTTGTTTTTCTGACCTGTGACAAAATGGAACAAGATAATGCAAATTTCAAACATCTTCATCGGCCAATGACAGAAAAGTTGTAAAATTCCTGTCAGGGTTATAAACTTCTAATCACTTAAAGGTGTTTGTCTTGACACAGAGCCAAGGTTATTCTGTTAAGATCAAGGTCACTGACAGAAGAAATATTTTCGTTACTACGCTATGAATTAGTAAATGAAAATCATTGGAGGCTCTTACTTGAAAATAGGTTACTTATAATTGGAAGTTTTGTCATGACCCTGATCAAATGTCTTTCTGGCAAATCAAGGTCACTGACAAAGAAAAAATTGTTTAAGCATAACCTTGTAATTAAAATTTACTGGAGGCTCATGCTGGGAAGACAGGTTGTTAATTGACATATGAAAGTGCAGAGACCTTGACCCAAGGTCTGTACTTCCTGTCCACAGCTCCAACGGAAGACCTACTCGTTGCTTTGCAACGAGCACGGCTCTAGTTAAGGCACAAGTTATTTCGTTAAGATCACGCACATATCATTTATTTTAAAGTGGAGGGGTTGGAAAAGCGAAAAATGACTAGTGAAAAAAGGGAAAACTTTGACAATAAAGGTAGAAAAGAAAACAGATAGGGGAGAGAACACTGTCCAAAATCAAAAACCTCGGGGGGGGGGGGGGGGGGGGGTACAAGTAGAAAAAATCGCTTAATCACTTTTTCAGTTGAAATTAAAATACATGACTATAAGTTCTAAATACATTTGAGGGAAACTTTGAATATTTAATAAGATTATATCGATCGTTAAATTAACATAACTGACAGCAGAAAGACAATTCTCAGAAAAAATGAGTGGACTTCGCGATGCGAAAGAGGGGGGGGGGTAATTTTCTAATCAAAACGTAGATTTAATCATGATGTTAAAAGTTCGATCTACCAATTAGTTGCACGCGGTGAGCTTCAGCGGCCCGTGCATCTCTTTGAAAAAACAATGTATATTTGATATGGGCGTTAACAGAAAAAAACGGGCATACTACTCAGGCGTTTACGCTATCTACAGACGCTTACAGTATAAACAATACAGTATATAAACAACACTCGGTGTGTGTTAAACCGATCATTAGCTGGTCGTTGTCCGAAACATCATTCATAAAAACATTTTAACTTTACCTTCAAAGCCAAATCAAATGATCATTCGACGCTGTAAACCAATGTTTGTGAAATTTAGCGGAAAAAAAAAACGTCGAAAACATTCCATATGGGTATGAATTTAATTGATTCTTGTATAAACTATTTTATAGTCATGTGTGTTTACGCTCTGAATATCTATATGAATTTCAAATCACGGGGTTTTTGCAATCAATTCTGATTTACAAGTTAAACACGCTAAAAATTGTATTTAAAGTATCAAAATACAATGGGGTTTAGCAGTTTAGTAAAAAATAAAAAAAATTTCCTTGTATATAACTTAAACATCCTTTAACAAAGTATAGTTTTTTTTTCTATTTCAGTATTAGTTTGTATTACATAAGATGCAGTCGGAGGACTGGTTACATTTAGCGGCAGAATAAACAATTTTTGAAGAGAGAGATAAAAATGAAAAATATCAAAGACAAACAAAAGTTCTTTACCTTACGGACCGATTTGTCATCACATGTCGTTCCGATTTGTAATCACGTCTAACATGCAAATCCTAATTCCCTGTCTTAGCGTCTAACGAGGCGATGAATCCACTAAGTGGTGTTTTCCGTTTCAGTAATCATAAGATCTAAAAGTGGGATCCGCCTACTGGAATAAGAGATTGAATTAAAGGAGTCAAAAGTGGGATCCGCCTACTGGAAGGGGAATTACATGGGCAACACCATTCGAATGTGTCCAGTATGTATACATGTATAGATATGTTAAAAGAGCATACCAAAAAATCTTAATCAAAAAATTGCCCCGATATATCTTTTCTTTTCCTGTTGTTACGGAAAACAATAACAAACATGTCAAGTTTATAATTTTGAAGTACATGTACATGTCGATTGCACTTCAGATATATCACACCGAAAAAAAATTCATGGATATGAAAGAAAAAAAATTAAAAACCTCCTCTTTTTTTTTTTAATTTATCTTCTTTTTGATATTTTTTATGTAGCAATATTAATCATTATTACATCTATTTGCATTTCAAATCCAATTCAGTGATGAAGATTGTCTGGTTTCCTGTCCCTGCTTTACTACCCCCCCCCCCTCCCTTTCCTTCTCTCTCCTAAGAAATTGAAAATAAGTTTAGGGCACGGAACAAGGAAACAAATATCCGCAAAAACTTTCAAGTCATCCCATTTTAATTAACACCTTTATAAATAAATATTAAAGCAATCTACATTCAGTTCTTATGCATATGAAATCGGTATCAATTTTCAGTCAGGGATAAATTGCAGTTAGTCCCTTCCAGAGGACCAAATTATTTTTTTTAAATCCCGCTTTAATTTTACATTGAATATTGAACCCTTTCATTTTAAAACTGCCTACGTGCAAGTCTGTGTGATTCACACACCAATACTTCATACTAAACTTTAAAACATTCCTTATACTGAGTATTTACATTTTACATGTTTGAAAGCACCAAAAAAGCAAAAATATACTCAATATTTGAATATCTCTCGCTGCCCTATATCGTTGCATTTTTACTGACATCGCGACGTCGCGTTAGCGCGTAATTCTCTGTGTATATTTCTATGCGTGAGTATACACGAAAATGGTAGAATTCAAATCAATTTCACAGTTGACATAGAAGAAAGACACAGCTAAATATGTAAATATATATCTATAAAAGTGACAAAATATTATTATCGTGATAGTCAAATAATGAATGTGTTTACCTAAGGCATTGCATCTTTATCCACATTTCCTGAAAATTCTTTCCATTTGTTTTTCAAAAAAAAAAATTCAACTTTTAAATATAACACTCGGAGTATAACTTATTGATGAAACTGTTGGCTGAAGTTTCTAAAACTTTTTATTTATAATACCTTTTTTCAATGACATTGGGCGGCGCCCTATTTGACATCAGATTTATTTTAGATAAACCAATAATATGTTTAAATATTATTTGTATATTTATTCGTCATATCTATAACTTAAATAAAATACAAAAAATACAAACACTAATAAACAAAACATGGCATAAAAAACTATTGATAATCACTCTATTGTTATACATTGTATATAAAATTTCATTATTTAACTAAAAATTAAAGAAATCTTCGACCCCTTTGATTTGGGGGGGGGGGTGTTAGTGGTTATAGTGGGTGTCAATATTTTTAATGTTCACCATAACTGTAGCAGTTAAGATAACTATGTGATTAAGATAATCATAATAGTTAACCTATTAGCCAATTCATTATAGTCAATGGACAAAATACATTCTTTACACAATGAAGATGTTGCATCAAAAGGGAGATTTTATCAAACAATATTTTTTTCATTTAGAAAATATTTTTTGAAGTTTATCTGAAAGCTACAGAGCACAAAATGCTGGTGAAAGGTTAATTGTCTGCATGCATTAACCGATAAATGATTACAATATATATAATTCCATCTTAACTTTCAAATAAATGCATATCATTAATTTATAAATCACTTACATGATTACATGTAAACATAACTCAGGACTATGTATAAAAAATGACAAACAATAGATAAATTGAGCACCCTGTGCAATTCTAAGCGAGCATGAAAGGCTAATATTAGATTTCCTCACACTATTAACTCTTATAATTGAGCAATGAAGAATTTTCACATAATGAGCAACAAACAGGAAAGTTTGAAAAAAAAGTATCTCTCTCATATTCATTTATATAATCAAAACCTAGGATTATGCAATACTGCAATTTGAAAATTTTCAGGATTCTTAGCAATGAGTGCATGTATATAGAATCACATGACATTTGTGTTGTTTTGAAACTACAAATCTGGTGAAATTTTGTAAACAAGTAAATCCAATATCAATCTACAAATCTATATTGATGGACATTTCATGAGAATTTTTTGATCTGTACATTTACATCCATTTAATATCTTCTTTTATTACAGAAATTTCACTTTTTTAATTTGTAGATCATTGAATAAAAACATCCCTTGGAAATATCTGAGCTTTTAACTAGTTATTTACAACATGACTGTGTTAAAGAGTAATAAAATGTCCATTCTTACACACATATGACTTAACCAAACAAGAGTGCATAGGAAACAAAAAGAGCACTTTGAAGTCATGTAAATTCCTGCAGTTTTCATTCAATCACAGACATTGAATTGGAAGACGATCAACCAATGGAGAAAAGGTTAACAATATCAACCAATGGGAAGGAAGAAGACTGATGTAAAACATTGCACTGATCAGTATAAACTCTAGACCACTGGATTTGCTGTATTTAATGTTGACCTCCTTACAGTTATTATATTCCTATTTTCAGTTGGTAATACTTTTCCTCTTGATTCCTAGGAATTTAAAGACAAGAATTGATAATTCATCTTCAAATAAAAATGTTTACTCAAGATAAGAGAGAACAGTAAAACACCCAAATAGATTGATATATATCAAAAAGTGTGTGGCAGTCAGCCATGATCAATCACTGGTGGCCAGATAGCTCAGTCGGTAGAGCACCTGACCAGAGATTCAGGAGGCCTGGGTTCAAATCTCTGTCTGGTCTGCTGCTTGTTCCCTTCTCCCATTACAAGTGTATACAAGTAATGTTGAGTAAGTGAGTCAGCATTTATTATCAGACAGCCTAAATACAAACATCAACTAGCTGGGGTTTTTTTCCAAAAATTTTTCCTACATGTGACAGCAGCCAAGCTTAGATTATTTTTTTTCTTTTTTCTTAATTAGCAATCTATAATAATAACACAACTTCTCCCATTAACTATTTGTTTAAAAAAAATTACCACATCGCGCTTGGGATTTCTGGTTGCTTGGTCCTCTATTTCCTCTTTTTCATCCTAAAATATTTCATTATACATGACTGTATAAGAATAATATGTAATATTAGGCTGGATCAAAGCAGTATTTTACTGCACACTTGACCATAAATTACAGCAAGATTATTGGTTAACTTACAAATTTGTTTATGATGTAAATGCCTAAAATCCACACAGGTATAGCTAGGATCAGGACAGTCCATACAATGTTGTTCTTCATAAATAAAGCTGGAAATTATATAAATAACCACTTTAATATATTTACATTTGCAAATATTTTTCTTAGATGAACCTATTGAAGAGAAAATATGTTCAATTCTGTGTGAATGTTATTTGGGGGTCAGAGGTCATAGCGCGACTGAATCACAGAGCAAGGTGATATTTTGTTCGTGTAATAAATGCAATTTAACTTGAAATGCATGTATTCGTCTTAAATGTAAATATAAGTAATAAGCAACAATGTCAAAAAGTTCACTGGGAAATGAACTTTTAGTTGGTACGTGATCAAATCTATTGAGAAGCCCTTCGGGCTCACAGATTTGATCAGGTGACCAACTAACTTAACATTGTTGTTTATTTTTTAAATGAACATCAGATGCGCTATCCTATAAAAAATGGACTGTACTTAAATTTTTTTTTATTTAATCTTTATCTTTAATTGAATATTGATTTAAAATTAATTAAAGCACAGCCAAATACAAAAGGTAACACTGTATTATGGACTTGCAGTAATAGATGCTTTTTAAACAGGGTCCTGAACCTTTTCAATTGTTTTTTTTTAATTTAAAAAGTCACAAAAATTGGAAATAATGATGTTGTTTATTAACTGTTACTGTTGAGTTCAATTTAAGATTGAAGGTTAATTTGCTAAGCATGTCAAATTTCAAGAGATACAGAGTCCTTTTACCTGACTGGAAAGGACATGCAAAGTTAGTGGACTAGTGATATGTCTGTTATTAGCTATAGGTGAGCGACTTACCTATTTGATCTATGCTGAAAGACTGGATGATTGAAAATAACCTCTGTACTAGTTTTGACTGGGATTTCTCACATTTTCCCTAGGAAAAAAAATTCAAAAATTTAGTTTGAAAAAATCAGAAGCCTTTGTTATTAAACAATTATGGACTGTTTAGAAGGGAGACATCGCCAATTATCAGGTCTGAGTAGGGTTGTCAACCCTACTTGGGTGAAAACCCTTCTCAGACCTGATAATATGTGATGTCTTCCATCTAAACAGTCCATAATAGTTTTATAATCATGAAAAATCTAAATTATCAATTTTCGGTATAGTAGACAATAGTTATCAAACCTCTTGTGTTCTGCTCTGATTCTATTCTTTCAAAATATGTCAACACACATTTTTTGACGTCATCATTAGAATTTATTGTTTACCGATCCCGCATATTTAGCAGTTGTACATTTTTTTATTAATTATAAATAGGAGTTATCTCGCTTAAACCACTGTAATTTCATTCAAAGGGCGACAACACAGTTGTAACTGTGCATGCTCGCTTCAGCTATTTCATTGTCATCTGGAGGTGACAACAGTTGTCACCATGATCGTGAGGGAGACATCACGAGTTGTCTCCCTGCATGTGACCTGCTCTAAACCAATCAGATTGACTGTATAATTCTGAAGGATAATAATATTACTTATATTATATACCCAACTGTGTATCACTAAATTTTACAGTAGATTTAAAGAAATCACATAACATATCCGACTTTCCGGATCAGCACACTGTGGTCTTCTGAATCCATATCACCACTCTCTGAAACTGATGATGCAGTGCTGAGACATGACATTATTTTTCTTGCATATCAAAAAGTTCCTTGACAAACTGCTTCGTTAAGTAAAACAAAGGTACCGGGTAATCAAAGATTACGAAGCTCACCTCGACGAATGTTATCAGTGTAAGTAAAGCAAATCTCACATCATATTTTCTTAATATCTAGTATTTATCCCAACAACAATATTCTTGCAAGTTGTGTTTAACCCCTTACAGGGCATATACACATTTCTATGCGTGTAGCTTGAAAAACATGTATAGTGTAAACAATATTCATAAGTTTGTTAATACTGCAGATATCAAAGACTTCAAGTTCACTGGGATTAATCTGTTCCCAAAACTATAACCTGGTCTCTTGTTTGGAATATATAGGTCAGATTCAGCATCTGAAGCAAGTCTGGTAGTGTCCATCCCTAGATGCATAATCCATGCAAGTTTGGTTCAGGTAGGGCTTCTAGTTACTTGGGAATGAAAATGTGGGTCAGATCCAGCATCCGAAGCAAGTCTGGTAGTGTCCATCCCTAGATGCATCATCCATGCAAGTTTGGTTCAGGTAGGGTTTATAGTTACTTGGGAATGGACTTGCTTCTAAAACTTTAACCTGGGACGCCGACGATGACACCAACGCCAACGCTGGGGGTATAGCATAATTTTTATAATTGATCTCAGGAGTTTTTAAAACTACAATTTGCTAGTTGTAATGGGGGTATATAATAAATTTACCATTAGAACAGTAAATTGATCCGAAGAGCCATATCACGTTGAGTTGACAGGCACTAAATTATCCGACCAAACTCAATGCAAAGCATAGAGTTTGATCCACTCCTGTCAACTTGTCAGAATATGCCTCTTCAAATTAAGTTGCTGGTATACCAATATTATGTATCAATAACAAACTTCAACAGATTTTTTAAATACATGTTTACAAAAATTAAAATCAAGTTGCTTTGTCTAGTTAAATTTGACACACACACATACAATTGCAATTGTGTGTAACTCTATAAAAAATACAAAGACATGATTGACAACCAAAAGTATTTGGAGATGTATAGAGATGTGAAAATTACTAAAACCTGTATATTATTGTGCTTCTTTTTACCTTTTTACAGAAGCCATCATAACATGGTCTCCCATCCTCCAGGAATTGTTCAGATTGATCTGATAATGGTTCACAAATCTCCGTGTTGGGCTTGAAGCAGCATGTCTTACAGGCATCATCTCCTATAGGAAAAAAAAATGTACAGTCCAGCTTTGTTATCATGAAGTCAATGGGCACCCAAAGAAAAATTATGTATAAGAAACAAACATCACATGCACGTAGCCTAAAGTCAGGAACCCAAATGGATATCGATAAGATTTTTCTAAAGACTGAAACCAATATCGGTCCAATAGCTCGAAGCATACATTCACCTAGAAGTGATCCTTTGAAGCATGATATAAGTAGTGCTATACTCTGTTACCATTATACTATATATAACGACCAATATCATCATTTTAAGGATAAAAACGTGCTTGCCTTCACCGCGTGATTATTGTTTAATGCATTCTCACGAACAATCATTTATTATGATTGGTTAGTATTGTCAGTGATATTGCTGCATAGGTTCTGTGTTTCATATGCAAAGTATACTTGATTCCATTGAAATCAAACATCCAAACGATGAGCAAAATGGTAATCAACATGTGAAACTTTAACTGACATGCTCGCTCAAACAAAGTGAAACGCTGTTACAGGAATGATAGTAACATTCTTATTCAGTAGGCTCATAGCTCTAACTTCTATACTACTCTTCAATCTCAACACCTTAGTAATATTACCTTTGCACAGACATGGATTCTTCTTAACTTGTTGACAAGCATCTAAACATTTTCCATTCCAACATTTTCCAAATCTACAATAATACAATCTTTGACAAGCAACATTTTCAACTTTTTTAACAAACAAAAAAATTACCTTAATTTTTAAAGAAATTGAATACTTTTAAAAAACCACTAAAGTTTTTAAAAAGTTTTGAATATATATTCACTGAAGGAATAGAAACAAAGATTTGTCTGAATTAATTTTTACTCATAGACAAATCAAAAAGTAAAATTTTCGTTTGTTCAGAATATTCTACAATTGAAAATATTTTGAATGCTCCTAAATAAATTGACTTTGGGATGATGAGGTTGCACTGTAGATCTTGGCATACATTTCTATAACTTACCCATTATGACATGATGTATTATCAGTCTTAGGTACGGCATTCGGGCAGGTCAGATCTTTACCACTGTTTATGTTAAGGAACATTAAAACAGTTACATGTATAAATCATCATACAAGCAGTTTCAAATATTATGCCTTAAATAATTTTTTAAACTTGATATCAAGTTCTGATAATGCTTTTAATTTTACTTTTGGAAACTCTTATTTGGATGAAGTAAATGGATATGAGTTGTTTTTGTTTTAACTATGTTTTAATCTTAGTTATTACTTAATGTTTTGTTCTTCAAATTTGCCTCTTGTTTTGCGTCTGTAATTATTATTATGTGTTGCTATTCTATAAATTCTCTATCACCTGTAATCACCAGTACATGTAACATAACTAGAAAACTGACCAGTCAGCAAGGGCCCCGCCATGGGGTAGAATAGGGTGCTTACAGAATGATTAAAAAATGTACGAAGAATAAGCAACAGCAACTGTATTCTTAAAATTTCAAGATAATTCCTGAATATTCAAAAACCTGAAAATAATATCCTTGTATTTACATTAGGCAGTAAAGAACAACTTCACATTGAATGTATATTTAAACAATTATGAAGCTTGTGTTATATAAAATGCCAGCCTTCAATGAATGCAAATATCATGAAGGACCTTTAAACTTCAAACAAACAGCAGTTGCAGACAAAGGTTTTCATTAATCTTAAAGTGACAGATAAAAAAAAGCCTACTAAATTTTCTGCAGCAGGCTAGATAATTAATCCCAAAGGATTAATTGTACCTCTCTCATCATTTTCTTCTAAAGTTACAATAAGAACTTTTTCAGTATTAATGATAGAGTGGGGTTTTTATACAACTATCCTAAAAATTAATAATATTCTTGAATTAACATAAAGTGAAAAAAGTAAATCAAAAAATCTTCTTTAATCTATTTCTTGTTAATAGAATTCAATGAAATCATAACTATTAAACAAAATTAAATTATAAAAATTTATATTTAAATCCACATTTCAGAGTGTTCATAGCATTCCAAATTGACTTAACTTCAAAACAAACTTCATTTGCAGACAGAGGTGGTAATTCATCTCAATTTGACAGATAAAGATAATGCTCTGGATTTTCTTCAGGAGAAAAGCTAATTAATCCCAAGGGACTCATAGCAGCATTCAGTTTACAATGGGAACATCTTCAGCAGTTATCTCTCTTTGCCAATGCTTTCGTATATAAAGTTAAGGAATCTACCCCACCACCCCAGCTCCAAACCAGGGGACATAGAGAACCAAACTTAGCATCAAAATATGTATTTCTGCCTACTGAACTAACATACCAAATTTGTACTTGATTGGACAACCATAAAAAAAGTTGCCCATTCATTCTTATGCATAGTTAAGGAATCTACCCCACCACCCCAGCTCCAAACCAGAAGACATAGAGAACCAAACTTAGCACCAAAATATGTATTTCTGCCTACTGAACTACCATACCAAATTTGAACTTGATTGGGCAACCATAAAAAAAGTTATTAGAAAAAAACAGAAAATTTGTGGATGGAAGAGTGACAGACGGACAGACAGACAGACAGACAGCTAGACAGACGGACGGACAGAGTGATTACTATAGGGCACCCGCAAATTCTTGCGGGGCCCTAATTATTACTGCGTGTTGATGTTTTAGTACAATTCTCTGTTATCCTTAGACTCTCAGTAAGGCGTGGTATTCTCGACGTTATATAATTAGCATCTGAAATTTACAGAGCTTTCATTCAATATTAAAATATACATGGGATAAGACATTTGGACGAATGTCAACAAGTGTAGCAAATATCCAATAACAGCATCTTGTACAGCAAAGACGTGGGGCTTAAGTTGTCTCATTGTTGTCAACAACAATTTAAAGTTCCTGATATTATTAATTTCTTAACCAATGAGAATCTATTCACCATTTGAAAGACACTAAATACATAGTGCCAAGAATGCCATGCCTTACTGGGTCCAATTCAAAGGTTAACTGAGAATTGTACTACAACTTCTTCATCACCAGTGGAAGGATACCTGCAGTGTGACTTCCCCTTACAGTCAAAGTTATCATCTACCTGGTCCAGGCAGGTATACCCTATAGGGGCCACGGTACAATTCACACAGCACGCAAAGTTCATAGGACTGAAAGACAAAAGGATAAAATGTATCCAAGTGGGTGCCAACATACAGATTATACAGCACGCAAAGTTCATAGCACTGAAAGACTTTTTGACCTTGATCTTGATGACCTTTGTTCACGGTCATGACTAAGGACAAAATAAAATTATTACATTATGCTATGGACAATTATTCTTTCTGTATATACAGTCATCTTGATCAATGGTCAATGGGGGTCAAAAAACAACCTTTAATATGCTAAGATTTTTATGCTAATAATCTTGTTAAGGTTGTGCTACCCTGGAACTAATTACTTTTTAATGGCCAATATGTGGGTGTGTGTTGGGGTATGATTTAGTTACAAGTTTCACAAAAGACGTTACCTGCATTTCATATACTTGGCCCTGAACTGACATTTGTCGTTACAGCACCTGTCCCCTGTGTAGCCGGCATCGCAGTCCTCGTTTTTATCAACTCGTCCATTTCCACATAACCCTTGACCTGTAGCTGAGGCTTCTGTTAAAAATATCAAAAGTCAACAATAAAGTATTGAATAATTTTTTGTTATCCTCCATGTAGTATTTTCATTTTAATAGCAACACAACTAAAAAACAAATGACTTAATTTTACCATTTGTTTTTATTCAACTTTATCACAAATAAAATATTAGAGCTGTAAACACACAAACCAAAAGACTTTGTGACAGCAATACTCTTTTTAGTACCAGTTTACACAATTTTTATATATTAAATATCTGTTCACCTCAACAGCATGTTTCATAAAATTCCCAGGATAGAAAGAATAATGAAACAAACTATATTTTACATTTAAAAACTGTATCATATTCTCAATTCTAATAGTTATCATACAGACTGAAATTCAAAAAACATTCAGTAACTTTATGATTGTATTAATTGTTATTTTTTTCTATTGAACTAAGAAGGCGGTATTTTTCTATTTTTTGAAGATCTCCTCCTTTCTTGTACTTTTCTACAGTAGACTGCCCAAGCATTCCATGGAATACTCTAGTTCTATTTCTCAATCGCTTCATGAAAAAGGCTACAGGACACGATTTGAATATTTAGAGTATACTATACCAGATATAAACACATAATAGACAAACTTAAAATATCTCAACTGAGACTATACATTTGACTTGGTAGGGCTTATTTGAAAAAACTCTCAAAATATAATTCTCTTATCTAATTTTTGAAGGATAATCATATTATTTGTATTCTACATGTATATATGTTTAGATATTTCAGGTGGATTGTTACATGCAGTAAATACATTATTGTTAGCTCACCTGAGCTGAAAGCTCAAGTGAGCTTTTCTGATCACATTTTGTCCGGCGTCCGTCTGTCTGTCCGTCTGTCTGTCTAGCTGTCTAGCTGTCCGTCTGTCTGTAAACTTTTCACATTTTTGACTTCTTCTCAAGAACCGCTGGGCCAATTTCAACCAAACTTGCCACAAAGTATCCTTGGGTGAAGGGGATTCAAGTTTGTTCAAATGAAGGGCCACGCTCTCATTCAAGGGGAGATAATTGGGAATTAATGAAAATTTGGTGGCATATTTTAAAAATCTTCTTCTCAAGAACCACTGTGCCAGGAAAGATGAAACTTATGGGGAAACATCCTCAGGTAGTGTAGATTCAAGTTTGTTCAAATCATGACCCCTGGGGGTAGGGCGGGGCCAAAATGGCCGACCAAAGTTTTACATAGAAATATATAGGAAAATTCTTTAAAAATCTTCTTCTCAAGAATGACAAAACCATAATTGATCATATTTATATGGAATCATTCTCAGGTAGCGAAGATTCAAATTTGTTCAAATTGTGACCCCCGGGGGTAGGGCGGGGCCAAAATGGCCGACCAAAGTTTTACATTAAGAAATATATAGGAAAATTCTTTAAAAATCTTCTTCTCAAGAATGACAAAGCCATAATTCATCATATTTATATGGAAGCATGCTCAGGTAGTGTAGATTCAAGTTTGTTCAAATCATGACCCCCGGGGGTAGGGTGGGGCCAAAATGGCCGACCAAAGTTTTACATAGAAATATATAGGAAAATTCTTTTAAAATCTTCTTCTCAAGAATGTCAAGGCCATAATTCATCATATTTATACGAAAGCATGCTCAGGTAGTGTAGATTCAAGTTTGTTCAAATCATGACCCCCGGGGATAGGGCGGGGCCAAAATGGCCGACCAAAGTTTTACATAGAAATATATAAGAAAATTCTTTAAAAATCTTCTTAAGATTTTTATGACAAAGCCATAATTCATCATATTTATATGGAAGCATGCTCAGGTAGTGTAGATTCAGGTTTGTTCAAATCATGACCCCCGGGGGTAGGGCATGGCCAAAATGGCCGACCAAAGTTTTACATAGAAATATATAGGAAAATTCTTTAAAAATCTTCTTCTCAAGAATGACAAAGCCATAATTCATCATATTTATATGGAAGCATGCTCAGGTAGTGTAGATTCAAGTTTGTTCAAATCATGACCCCCAGGGGTAGGGCGGGGCCAAAATGGGCGACCAAAGTTTTACATAGAAATATATAGGAAAATTATTTAAAAATCCTCTTCTCAAGAATGACAAAGCCATAATTCATCATATTTATATGGAAGCATGCTCAGGTAGTGTAGATTCAAGTTTGTTCAAATCATGACCCCCGGGGATAGGGCGGGGCCAAAATGGCCGACCAAAGTTTTACATAGAAATATATAGGAAAATTCTTTAAAAATCTTCTTCTCAAGAATGACAAAGCCATCAATTCATCATATTTATATGGAAGCATGCTCAGGTAGTGTAGATTCAAAGTTTTTCAAATCATGACCCCCCAGGGGTAGGGCGGGGCCAAAATGGCCGACCAAAGTTTTTAAAGATATACAGTCAATTCTTGAATTATCGCCATTCGATTCATCGCCATTTTCGCAATACCGCCATGATTTCCCAAGAACGTTTTTCCTGCTATATAAAATTCCCTTTATAACGCCAAATTCGCATACCGCCATCCGCCACCCTGTTTTCACAACAAACGTCCATTTTTAAGTGTCAATTATCTCGATATACCGCCACAGGTGCATGTGGTCAGTGAAGCACGGCTAATTGGTTGACGCTATCCCTGTTGTAAAGCATGCAAACGCAGACAAGGTACATGCAATTAAGTAATTAAACAAGAATTGAATAAACAATAATTAGGTCTTTCCACCTTTCTGTGGAAAGACCTATTGAAATTCTTCTGTTTATTATTATTCTTTTTTATTAGGTCTTTCCACCTTTCTGTGGAAAGACCTCTTGAAATGCTTCTGTTTTTTATTTTATTTCTCACCTTATGTTTTGACACCGTAAGACTTATCGAAAAACTTTATAGTTCATGATACTGGATATTAAAAGTTATTCCGAAAAACGACCCCCTATGTTAGAACTTTGACCCCTTTCGAAGTTATTGCCCCTTTCGCAAGAAATGTCTGTTATCCCTACTTCTCCAGAACCGTAAACCGCAGAGATTCCAGACCTAAATTAATGTTTACGACTAATTTAGTAGACTCTCCAATCAAACATTGCGAAAGGATTCGTAAGCTCTTATAACAAATTATTGCCCCTGAATGTTTGCAATGTTTACGAATATCAAGAACTTTTCTAAAACGACAAGGCGTATAGACATGGGACCAACTGCAAAAGATTCATTGACCTTTGACCTTAAAATCTAGGTCAAGGTCAAAGGTCAAGGTCATTCAAAATATGTAAAATTAAGCATTTTTAATAGCTCTTTTGTTCTTAACCAAATTCTAAACATCTTTGCATCTTCAATATGTACTCTTAAAACCATTTCAGAGATTTCATTCTTGTCCCCTAAGATTGACCCCTCTAAAAGTTAGTGCCCCCTTCAGTGTAAACCCTTGTTATCGCTACTCCTCCGAAACCGTAAACCGTAGAGGTACAAAACCTTCAACAATGTCTGCTACTAATTTAGAACACTTCTCATTCCATTAGTGCAAAAGAATTCGTAAACCATTTTAAGTAGTTATTGCCCCTGCTAGTTGATGATGTTTACGAAGAACTAAAAACTTCTTAACGACAAGTCGTAAAGACATGGGCCCAACTGCATGAGATCTTTTGACCTTTGACCTTGAAGAATAGGTCAAGGTCAAAGGTCAGGGTCATTGGAATACTAGAGAAATTGTCGATTAAGCTATTTTAAAAAAAATCCAAATGACCTTGACCTTGATATTTGACCTTGACCTTTGACCTTGACCCCTAACTCAAAAAGTAATAAAGAAATATTCATTACCTTTATCTAGATTCATCTTCAAGTGTTAATCTCAAGTTTATCTTTCACTCTTTCTTTCTTTTTTTTATGGATGACCTTGACCTTTGACCTTGATAAATGACCTTGACCTTTGACCACCTATTGACCCAAAGGTCACAATCAAGCTTAAGGTCGTTGAGGTATTTGCAACCCTTACTCTTACAAATGCTTATAACCCCCCCCCCCTTCCTTTCTTAAAAAAAAAAATCAACAGCAGCATAGAAAAAATGTCTAAAAGTCTAACGATACGATATATCGACATAAGATTCGAAGTAAAAGCAAGAAGAGACCTTAAAGAAAGTGTCCTGAGAGTTTTAAGGTGAGTCTCTGAAATATAATGAAATACTAGTGAAAATCGGCAAAATCTGCATTTTTTTCTGTCTGAAATTTAGTTATTGCTGAGCATAAAAATTAATTAAAGCCCCTATTGGCTATTTCTGCAATTTTTGTTAATATCATTCGATTCTCCTGCTCTATTACGACATTTTAATACCAAGTATTCTTGCTTTCTTTAGTGTATGGAATTTATTTCAATTTTATTTGGATTTAATATTAATTGAATGAATCTTGATTTCATTTGAAATTTGATTTTTTTTTTCTAGAATAACATAATCCCAAGAAATAGCGACTTTCAGCCTAGTAAAAAGAAATACACGTTTCTTCCCTGTGTTTCCCATCTAGAATTACATGTTTGGAATTTTATTTATGCTACTTACATTGAATTTCTTGCCTATTTCGGTAAGGAATGTTAAAACCCGAACCCGATTCTCTGTTCTCCTTTTCCATAAATACAAACTGCCTTGCATCTCTCGCTTATGTTTTTCACATGCTCTTAAATAATTTATCGCCATCCATTTCAAACATAAACCAACTCAAATCGGATATTTTCAAACATTTCTTTAATACATGTATAATGCACATATGATGCAGGTACACATGGGACATTTCACGACGTTTTCACTTACGCTTCCGTCTTGATGCGCAGATCAAATGCATGTTATTCATATTAATAGGTATATCATAATTTTAATCAGACCCTACCCCTTACATCTTAACTCGAAAACAATCTCATTCAAGCTCATATATACACCTAGGAGCGTGTTACAGTGTTTTTAACGTGCTCTCTTTTCGTAGTGAATGAATCCGTGGTTATCCCCGAGTCGACTCGTCTGTTTACGGTATATTCATAACAACTGCGAGCCCGATCTAAAATCCTAGTACAGAAATGAGAATTTTGCTGTTTTATTTATTTTCTTGCTTTTTTTCTACTTTTTTCAGCCCAAATGATATTGAAACACTTAAAAAGGTGGAAAGACGTCTTATTGTTCTCTGAACAATTAGTTTACTAGTTTTTTTTATTATTTTTCCGCTGCATGTTTTTTTGTTTGAAGATATATCGAAAAGATTTATAGTCCATAAGAATGTACTCCTTAAAAGATTATTGCAGTTGACCCTGCGTAAATGAACCTTGACCGCTTTCGAAGTTATTGCCCCTTTCGCAAGAAATGCTTGTTATCGCTACTCCTTCGAAACCGAAAACTGTAGAGGTATGAAACCTTTACTAATGTCTTCGACTAATTATGGGGATTCTTCAATCTATTCATTGCGAAAGCATTCAGTGACCCCTTCAATGAATTATTGCCACTGAAACTTTTTGAAATTTACAAATAATTAAAAATTTTCAAAACGAGAAGTCATAGAGACATAGGACCAAGTGCATAAGAATCAGTGACCTATGACCTTTAAACTTATGCAAAGGTCAAAGGTCAAGGTCATTCCAAAAATGAGAAAATAAGCTCTTTTTATATCTCTTTTGTCTTTTAAAATATACAAACAGTCTTTGCATCAATAATATGTACTCTTAGATCTATTTCAAAGATTTCATTCTTGTCCCCTAACATTGACCCTATTGAAAGTTATTGCCCCTTATACGAAAAACCGTGTTTTCGCCACTACTTCAAAACCGTACACCGTAGAGACACCAAATCTTCACTAATGTGTTCAGGGTCTTTAGCCCTAAATTCACTGTATAAATGCGAAAGGATCTGATGACCCCTTATATGAGTTATTGCCCTTTAACTTCTTTGTACTTAGTATAAATCCTTATAACTTGAAAACTATAAGTCGTAGAAGCATGAGGTCAATTGCATTTTGACCCTTGACCTTTGACCTTGAAAAATTTTTCAAGGTCAAAGGTCAAGGTCATTTCCATGTTTTTTATTTTCATTTTTTCTATCTTTTTAGCCAATTTTGGTTTCTTATTCATGGAATTTAATTTTAAGGAGTAAAATATAAAACAAATTTGAAAAATTCAAAGAAGGTGGAAAGACCTCTTATTGTTCTGTGAACAATAAGTTTCCTAGTTTTAACATGAACTGTTATAACAACTTTGTTTTCTGTTTAATATAATCATTTAGTCAGAGCTTCGCCAGGAAAGCGGTCGTTGTCAAAGTAAGCCGATAACGATATTATTTTGATGAACTCTGCTTTAAACAGTGCAAAGTT
This sequence comes from Saccostrea cuccullata, assembly GCF_032062105.1. Classification (NCBI taxonomy): domain Eukaryota; kingdom Metazoa; phylum Mollusca; class Bivalvia; order Ostreida; family Ostreidae; genus Saccostrea; species Saccostrea cuccullata. The sequence goes on from NW_026937045.1 coordinate 23,785, forward strand.
TGCTGGAAAAAATAATTATACGATATAAATTGTGAACGTTTCATTAATAATGATACCATAAACAATGAATATATTCAAGAATTCATTTTATTTACTATCGGCAATATATCATGACAATCGACCCAGTATGTTTTTTTTTTCAATATCGGACGTGCAGATTTACATTCATATACAAATACTTGTCTTTATTTCATAACTGCACATTTTGTTTTAAAGCAAATTTTTACATTAAAAAGATTACTTGAAGTATTTTCAATCAGAAATATGTTTTTATATATATGAACATGTAATATTAAGAATAGAAACGCTAAATGGTATTTCTAAGAACGATAACTCTGCTTCTTGTTCTCTAAAAGATGGGAAATTCAATTCATCGCCAAATTCGTTATACTGCCATGATTTCTAAATTACAAAAGGTGGCGGTTTATCGAGAATTAACTGTATATAGGAAAATTCTTTAAAAATCATTTTCTAAAAAATAGCAAATCCATGATTGGTCATGGGACTACTTGATTTAAACTTTACAGTAAAAAACCATTTTCTACTTTTCCTACTTTTAGTGCTCAGGTGAGCGATGTGGCCCATGGGCCTCTTGTTTAATTAATGATAATTGGATAGAGTTATAATTAAGGTTGATCATAACATTGTATTTTGGAATAAATTAAAGCTTGGAAGGAGGAATTGGGGGGTGCATGCTCCTATAATATAAATTGAAGATAAAATAGATAGAATTCAGATGAAGAGGTACACAGATGGCAAGTATATTAGAATAATGGACTTCAGATGTTTTGTTTTTTTTTAATTCAGATGTTTTACTTCACACCATTTGCTATAAAAGATTGATTGATCAGTCAGTATTTCTTTTTTCTACATCCATCTATAACTTCAGAAAAAGAGTAGATATAAAACTTGTAAGACCCTGAGAGTTGAGACTTTTCATATACACAGTTTATGTTATTTTCTTCTCGATTGTGAAAACATACAGAGACAGCTTTTTTTCTTCATGTGTATATTAATTTCATGATTCATCAAATTAATGTAGAGATATAATTGTAATGAAAGAGAATTGTCATCTCATATCATTATTCACAATTTTACATTTCCTCAGTACAAAACATTAAGGAAAAGTTTTCATGTAAACAGGTCTTAAGCTAACTTACTGAAATCAAAAGTACATGTAAAACCAAACAAAAAATCAGATACACCATTCCATGCCAGTACCCTTAAGAGAAATACCATTGCATGTAGAGGAAATGAAGCTAAAGTTTTTGATGTTTATGTACAGAAGTTTGAGTATAAGCATATATTCACTATAATGGCTAGCTGTTTAAAATTAAACAAACACAGGGGGGAAAGAAATTAAAACTTACCAGAGGACTCTAGTTTATAAAATGATATGAAAATTATATTGGTTTTGACTTCATTTTTTATAACGTACTGTAGAAAATTAAAGCACAAAAACTTATCTTTATACATTTTAAAATATCACAAAAATTAAACATTTGGAGCCCTCTGCATAAAATCAAAATAAAGGCAATTAATTAAATACTATCTGGATTCTGATGAGGTTAGTGTAAAAAAAATATTCTACAGTTAGCCAAGGATCTGCGCAGCACAGTTAAGGTTACAAAAAGGAGGCGGAGCCTAATTTGTACGGGAAAACTTGACTATGACATCATACACAGTATACGTCATACAACATTTCTTTAAAATACCACAAAATGAGTTTATCTGCTAATTTAACCAGTAAGAAATCATCAAACTAAATAAAAACTTACTACAGCATGTTGTTTTGTCGTTAGTTAAATCCCACATAAAAAGTTATAAACAAATCACTGATCGCAATACACTTGTCAATATGACGTCATTTCTTACAACGTGACGTAGTTTGTATGCAGTGAGAGACAGATCAAGAAATATTTTCTCAACAAAATATGTACTCTCTAATTAAATAGAATATTATTTACAGATATTCTATGGGACAATAACTTGAATTTTATGTCTTCTTCGCTATTTTATTAATATATTTTCTGTATATTACGTATTTAATTGACACTGCCGTATATTTGTATGCAAGTACATCGGAGGGTAATGTGGGGGGTCTTAATAAATCGATCTAGTGCAAGGGCATACACTCTGTGGATCAAAGTAAGCTTTTACATTTCAACAATAGAACTAATAAGGTATCTGAAAAGTGCTGCGATCCTCATGAAATCTTAAAAACAAATTAATTATATCAATATTTCATGCCGCTGACCAGCAAAAAATATAGCATTCGGTCATACAAGTATAATTTTAACAATGAAATTGCAGAATTTAGACAGGATCGCAGCACTTTTTAGAAACTACAATGCTTTTTGAAAATATTAATATACGAAACATGGATATTTAACTTGGTTATGCCCTTGCACTAGTGATATTTATACGTAACATCAATACTTCAAGTCAATGTGCTAAAATCGCGTGAATGCCGCATCACGTGACCAGTCTAAATATAAAATATAATCGTCCTCCATATGTAGTTATTAATCATAATTACAATTATTCGATATAAATAATGTGCTAAAAATAATCGCCATCCCGATTACGAATGCATTTTTAAATACAAAATTTAGCCGATATTTCCATTGCGCACCTTAACTGTACTGCGTGCTTTTTCCCCATCTTCATTACAAGTTATTTTTATTGACTTAAAGCATATGATATCACAGCATCTACAGCAAAAACAGATGAGAGATGCTATACCAGTCAAAAACTTTTAAATGACAATGCATACATATAGCTCACTTAAAATTGTATGGTGGAATTATATAAACAAGCATTTTGGCCTGATCGAGTGAGAGTCGAATGCAATCAACCTATGCAAAAGGTCACAAGATTAAAGTGATGAACAGTGTAACAACACATTTAAATCATGACAGTGATTATATCCTACCTTTAAAGCAGTTGTAGCCCTTTGTCTTGATGACATTGAATATATACTGTCTGCTGCATGGAGAAAACAGCTGAAAGACAAATACGAATGTATACACTTAATAGGCCAACTTTGGAAAAATGTTTATTTTCCTTCTCCCATCTTGATCTGAAAATGTTGGGTCGGTAGGTACAGTATCGATGAGAAAATTCTTTTCTCTGAAAATTTCAATTTCAATACTTATTTTTTTATACTATTTTCAAGACTACATACTAGTACCAAAAAAAATTTGTTCCCTGGAAGTTAAAAAGAAAAGCCTGCAGGCTAGAATTTATCATCAAATCAAGCCACATTCAAGTATCAGCCTTATTTAACACAACTGGTTGTAGGATAAAAGGCAACATTATGATTGACATTATATAAATGGTGCCTGTTTTGGAGGGTAACATTTGAAATTGACACCCCAAGGAAAACCATTGTCAACCGACGCGTCAGCGGAGGTTGACAATGGTTTTCCGAGGGGTGTCAATTTCAAATGTTACCCTCCAAAACAGGCACCATTTATTTTATTATACTGAATGTCTTATTGATTTAGGACGTCAGCAAAAAAAAAAAAAACGTCGATCGTCTTTACGTTCATGTATAGAAAGCTTTCACACTCACCTGTTTGTTTGATACTCGAATTAGAGTCATTTATCACATAAAGTTTCGTTATTTCTGGCTCGCAAGCATGTTTCCTACACTCGCAAGCAACTATCGTCTGTCGTTTGTTGTTTTCAAGTAAGCTATATCGGACGCAAGCTTTTCTTGACGTCAAGTTAATTCCGGTTCTTTCAAACGCGCAACTGACGTTTAGAGAATTCTACGGTGAACCGTACGCGCATAATTTCCACGCATATGGCATTACCGTTGTGTTACCCGTTGTCACGTGTGTTGCTAAGGCTCAGGGTAATCGAACGGATTGTTAACTGCGTCTAAACCGATCAGATTTTAGTATTTAACATGAAAGTATAATAAAATAAATTACCATTAGTCTAGACTGACCTGATTATTTTTTTCGTACCCCGAGACCGCGGAGGGATACATGATGTACCGGCCCCCAGATGAGGTGGACGGGGCACAAGAATCGGTATCTGGGTCATGCTCACTGCCCCAGTTATGACCTGGAAATATGATAGGCAATACCATGCAAACATCAATGACGATCTTGTAATAATTATTTTTAAAACAAGGAATTTAGAGAACTTGAACTTTGATATGCACTAAGAATCAAATTATTTTTTAAGTCTTAAATCTAAGACTTATATTTATTTTGAAGAGAGGAGAGAGAGAGAGTAAATTTACTTACCCAACTCTGAAAAATCAGGAGAGAAAGAAATTAATGATGGTCAGTTGACACCATGTATTTGTAACAATTTGATAAATTAACATCTGAATTCATTATTTTTGAGATGAAAAATTATTTATTATCAGATGTGGGAGATTTTCGGGTAAATTTGGATGCACTTATTTACATGTATATACATTAATTTGCAGTACTTAACCATACTTTACCCCTGAGAAGCCATAACATGTATATATGTATATAGAACTGTCATTACTAAATTGTTCTACATTTTTGTAATTTGTGTATGCAAATTTAATTACAGATATAAGCAAATTTTATTGACCTTATAAATTAAGAAGATAAAATGAATATCATAAATTAGAAGAAAGAAAGAATGCCTTTAACTATTCTATAAATGTAGTCCCTGTTTAAACAAACGCTGAACTGACCGTGAGCTGTAGTAATGGTGGCCTGATGAACCAGGGCCTGACTTCCATCAGGATTTCTGTACGTACTCAGCCCAGTGTTGGCGGCCATTCTCCTATTGTCCTTCCACGCCACTGTGGGGGAAAATAAACGATGTTTCTCTTATACTTTTTAAATATTGGAGAATTTAGCGAGAGGAGCTCACAGAGGTTAATAAAACAAAATACACAAAATCCAGGCAAATAAAGCCACACTGATGATCGAATAAAATTACAAAAATTACTGATGATTTTAAAAGCAATATTTAAAATGAATCTAATGCACAACAAATTAACAATGAAACTGAAGTATTGGTTGGTAATGAAGAGAAGAATCTAAAAGTATACTTTGCAAAATGTTTTTCAACATTATGCCAATCATGCCCAATTGATTTCTTAATGCAGATGACATGCATGTTAATTGTGAAAATTATATTGTTTAATTGTAAAGTAGAATTTATGAAAGACAACAAAATCATTTTTTAACATGTTTAAATTGGTTATACACATGTACAGTAGTTATGAAATGAACAATGTTAAATGTAAAATGAAAAAAAAACCACAGTTGGACAACTACACACATATATTGGAAATTTGTTTTAGTTCAATCAGGATATTTTAGATAAATGAATTGGACATCAGACATGGCTTATACAAGTCCTCTTTAAGGGGGATGTATGGCCACCTTTAGTGCAGTGAGAACAAAATGTAAACATTTCTTCAAATAGCTAAAATACATTATGTTTTGATCAAATTTTAGGTCTTTATGATAAAGATACAATAAATATGCATAACTGAATGCATGTTGTGCATATATAATCTATGCTTTTGCAGAAAAATGCTTTTGATATGCTCCTTAGAACTGCGCAGCTACAGAATTCAGCAAAGCCTTAAAAAATCCCCAAAAATACACCAACTGTGCATTAATGTTCTCTCTACAACCATTTGTTGAGAAAATGTCTAAATTTTGCACTTTTAAATGATAATTTCAAGTTCAAAACAATGTATTGTTGTCTTCAAAAAGAGTGTAAAGAACCATGAACGTAGTTCATGGATAGCAGCACGTGGTCTATTTTTAGCACATAATTTTGTTTTCCAGACCTCTTCTTAATATGGAGGGACATAACAATCTTTAAATGTAGAAGAGAATTACAGTTGCAAAATATTTCAAATGATATGAACACTTTTAATAGAGGATATGCAGTGTTAAAGTGTTTCTTGAAGTAATTTATTTAGTATTATTATCGAACAGTTGTTAAATAGTGTACGTATTGATATGAAAAAAAATCTTAAACTCTTTGATTCCAGGTAAGGAAAAATGAGCACCATCAAAGTTAATCAAAGTACTCAAAGGTACAGAGAGCCGGGCTCATTTACAGAGTAGAATGAATTTTTTACATGAATCACGTTTATATTCTGATGAAAAAATTATTTTAAAACTATCAATATAAATGATAAGACACTGACAGTGAGTTTTTCAATCCTAATACCACGGTCCCATTTTGTCAGAATCAGAATTAATCTGGTACCGCAGCTGAATGTAAACAAACAGGCCAGTCTGGTTTTACCTCGTATGTGTAAAGAACTACGATAACACTGATTATTAAAAATCCTTACGCTAATGAACTATGTTCTTTGACTTAGGACTGAAGTCATTACTAGTCTACTAATATTTATTTATATAGATAAAACTTTGTTTAATTTTTGTTGCTTTACTGAGCGTTTGTATTATCTCAAAAGCGGTGGAGAGTAAGAACTATATTTTTGCACGTAACTTTAAAATGGCGACTATGGGGTTGACTTCCTGCCTTGAACAGGATCACATAAGCCGGCAATTGCTCTTTGAGCAATAAGCCCGGCTAAAAATTAAGAGTTTGTAAGTTTGCCACAGATAACTTATAATATCTATCAAAAGTTTAATTATCACTATTAAAAACAAAGAAAACACACACATAAAATCGATATGAATGACCTTGTTTTAGTACCTACTAGTACGAGGGGTGATCAAAAAGTTCGCGAACTATCTCTATACATGTGTATCTACGAAACCACAATTCAGATTAGAAACAAATTTGGTGCACACATAGCCAACCACAAGTTCTATAAATAGCATATGCTGAATAAAGTTTTGCTCACAATGTGAAAATGACGTCATTATGCAGGTCACTTGTGACGAAAAATGGTTGTCTCAGTGTAACTCATTCAACAAACGACTAAAATATTTATGGTATATCTTAAAAATGCCTTTGAAGTAGCGTATAAGAATTTGCTCACAGTTTATCGTTTTGAACATATTTTATTGACAATATGTCAAAGGGATTGGACACAAGTTCTAACAACTTAGATAGTCCTCATTAAAACAGTTTATTAAGACAAATGACTTCCTATAAATTCATTCAATGATTGGATAGATCATTTTAGTGAAGGAAGGCAGATGCATGGTTAAATATGATACTTGTTATGTTGCCCGGTGAAAGCAAGTTTGAAAAGGGATGTGTTTTTAATTAAGCAATATGCTATCAAAGACCTCTAATTTATACTTTGAAAAATACTTGAATATTTCAACAATAATATAACTATCAAATACCTAAGATATTGTTTACTTTTTGATCACCCCTCGTATACTCTGTCAAATAAACATTTACAATTTTCATTACAGCGGAGCAACATTTGAAAAGGAATGAAATAATTCAGAGTGGGTTAGAAGATTTAATAAATAAAAAAAACTTTTTTTCTATTTGCCCATTTTGTCAAAATTACAATTTTACAGAGTAAAGAAAAAAAATCAACATAATTAAATATTTTATACCATCTTTAAAATGACGTTTGGTGGTCCTCCCAACTCGGGGAAAAATTATTGGGTCGGTATTTATAGGTGAGAAAAAAATTCCTTAAAATTTAAACATTTGTTGACAGAAGTAAAACAAATACCGTGTAATGGGATGTAAAAAAATGAGTCGGGCCATTTCTAGGCAGTAGATCGGGAGAGAGGGCAGCCAAAAATTTTTTATAACAAATGGTCTTATAAGGCTAGTACATGTTCCATCACATACAATGTACTTAGTAATGCAAACTTTTTGAATCTTTGGCACTATTTTGAAAAACAAGCATAAGATTTTCGGGGGGGGGGGGGGGGGGGGGGTAGCCTCTCACTTTTTTTGTGCAATGATAGACATAGCATATGCAATGGACCTTTCTTTGCAAACATTGTGCTTGCTTCTAAATTTCAAAGAAACAACTCAATATATTTTATCAAGCTTCGTATGTTCAATGAGCGAGAGCTTACAACGTTGTTTACATAATGAGACATGATGCGTTTTTATGTCCAAACATTACTCCATACAATGTGTGGGTCATTGCAAACAATCAAGCTATTTATGTGAGGTGCCTGAAGGAAATCTTATAACTGCCTATTTTTTCTATCTAATTGCTAAACAAAATAGACATATGTACCAACTTTTCGAATGTAAGACATGTAATTACACTTTGTTTTTCATGCACCGCATATTGTTTAACATTTTCAAATTAAATGCTAAGCATCCTCCTTGCAGTGCCCCATTTGAAAATAACTTCTATCGCCACAGAAAAAAGACCCGACGTAAACACATATGTTTAGGACATTTTTATCTTTTTTCTTGAGTTTTAAAGAAACCAACAAATTATCAAGACTTGTTCCATGAAAAATTTAATATAATCATGGTAATAAACGCATCTATCCACAGCAGATATATGCACATGCCAACCACGTGCTCAGTGGAATAATATTAACGAGGAAACTCGAGCTGTAAACGGAACAGTTTTTCCCGATTTGCTGGAGTGGGGATAAAATATCGTTTTTTTATTAATCAGACGATGCGATGCAACAAATAAAAGTAGCAAGTAATATAACCTAATGATTATTACTTAGTAATTTCTTGTCTTGATGTTATTATGGTCGCATTTATCCTAAAATCAATGTTATTCGAACTCTGTGTGACAGAGGAATGGCGGACGAAATAAACACATGGCCTCAGGAAGACACCCATGTGAAAAATCAAATTTTCAAGAATTATGGATAATGACAAGAAAAAAGCGAAACAAATGGTTGTAGCCATATTATCAATGAATCAAACTAACACCATTTTCAATGCATTTTTCATCTCGTGAATGCTGTAGCTGCGCAGTTCTAACATGATTAATTTCCTCCTAATTAAAACAAAATAAACTTAATTATTTACTAATTTTGGTCTCTAATAGTAGGTAATTAGTGTATTAGCACTTTGAGTAACTTTGGGCTAGTTTAGTAGAGTATTAAGCGCATTCTTGGTATTTCTTATTTTACACCAGCTAGACTAGATCCAATTTGGCTTGTACATCCCCCTTAAATTGGAAATCTGTTTACAAAACTAATAAGGATTTATGTAGAGAGGAATTAAAAGACAACACTTGCATGTCTAAAAGTTGTAAATATATTACATGTACCTCATGAGTGCTCACGTTAGGAGAAATTACTTAAGGATTATCTATACACTGGTAAGAGAGGTAACTCTTACTGGGTTAAATGTCACTGACAGGTTTAGATGTTTTAATTTTTTTTTTTTTGGAGGGGGGAGGGTGTAAAATTTTACCTCCACAAGCTAATGATATACTCCAGTGTTTGTTTGTATTAAGGGAGCAAATGGGTAATAAACCTTAAACACAACTGATCTTTAGATTTCGGGCCAAGCATTTCATTTCTTATGTTCCAATTTCTTGAAGATGGGATCACAAAATAAGACACAAAAAGGATTTGGAATAGATTGTGATGCCTTTTTTAAAAAAAATTAAGAGGAGTGGGGAAGTTGGGGAAGGGGGGGGGGGTAAAAAGGAGATACTACTAACCAAACATAAAGACTGATTACTGATAATATATACAACAACCAACTATAAAGATGGAGTCATTTGTTAGTAAGATTTTCAATCCACTGTCTAGTACATAAGTATCATCATGCAGTGCCCCATTAGGGTTTACTTCTGGAGTATTACGTGTATTTTATCCCCTATAAGATTACATGCAGAAACACATGAAATCAGTGACATTCGCTCATTGATTCACAATGCATATTAGACTTAATTTTTTTCCTCTTCAAGCTGGTTTCCCAAGTGCCCCCTTTCATGCTTTTGAGGAACATGTCACATGTATAAAGTGTACTTTCATTTTCACTTTAAAATCTTGAAGCTAAATTTGCATCATCAGTAAGTAAATATAAGAAAGAGACATTTTCAAGCATTCAAGGGAGTTGAACATGTAATTTCAGAAGTATATAGTTAAAATGTTCAACCTCCATTCATTCATTCTGAGTTAAAACATTGAATACCAAAGAGTGAAGCAGGCAACAAAAGGGGAGGTAAATCTTCTTACCTTTGTCTGAATTTTATCAAAACTGGGACACACAGGTATATAAGATTATACTCTACATGTATAGGCTACACAAACTAATATCATAAACTTAAAAGAAGTATAATCAGAACCTCTTTTTTCTTTGCTTTACTTCCCATTTTTTCTTTTGTTTTCTCTTCTGAACATTTAAAATGATTTAAAAGTTACAAGTACTTATTTTTTTTATAAACTAGAAGACAGTATATAAGAGCATTTAAAAATTTCATTAACCTTACAAAATTAATAATAAAGATGGAAATGTGCAAAATCAAATGAAACAGCTTGATTAAGTTCATTAAAAAATACATGCAACCAACATCTTTTAGAATTTCTGTCTAAATTTGGATCGTAGAGAACTACACCTGTCTGGTCAGATCTTACCTGGGGAACACATTCCTCCTAGGTCATTGATCCTGTGCGACGCGATGTAGGCCAGGCCCAGTTTCCCCGGGTATGACTGATACGTGAACAGGTGAGCTAAACAGTACGAGGCATGCTTCTGATCTTCCCAACCAAACATCTGTATAACAAAATAAAACAGGTAAGCTAAACAGTACGAGGCATGCTTCTGATGCTCCCAAGCAAACATCTGTGTAATAGAATAAATCTTAAGCTAAACAGTACCAGGCATGCTTCTGATGCTCCCAACCAAACATCTGTATAACTTTAAGTTAATAATATGAACACATTCTAAAGAAACTTTTGAAGTTTCTTTTAAAGTGTAACCAATATACATATATAATTATTAACACCAAATGCGTGTCCTCTAGCCGCTATTATTTATTTTTTTTTGGGGGGGGGGGGGTTGTAATGCTATTCTCTTTCTATTTACATCTAGCATCAGTCCCATGTCTTGTGGTAAAGTTTTTGTGGTAACATTGTAATGCTATTCTGTTTCTGACCTGTGACCTACTTACATCTAGCACCAGTCCCATGTCCTGGGGTCGATTCTCCATGTTGTAGTGTAAACCATTGGGGGGAACAACTGTGTAGGAATCGTGGACAACCAGCTGTAACCAACAATTCATTCACGTGTGAAGTCATTCTCATATTTTTTGAAGCATTTTTTGTTCCAGTCAAATTTATTATATTTTATAAATTATAGTATCATTATAATATCACTTTTTCTTTGTCTCTTTCTATCTTCTTTAGTAGACATAAAATTGTTATACTTTCAAAATCTTTGAAATTCAGAAAAACATTAAAAAGAAGAATCAAAATCAATTAACTACAGAGTGTATGAAAACAAAATCAATTAACTTCAGAGTGTATGAAAACAATTTACCTCTGCAATCTCAAATCCCAGATTCTTGATGTTGGAGTTGAAATCAGGCCACATTGTAGCTTTGTAGATAGCATTCACCCGGCCAATGATCCCAATCTACAATGTACATGTACACATAACTGTACCTTAGTGGCCAAAATATAATGGGGCATTGATAAACTTTACTACATTTGAGTTTTGGAAACTTAAAAATTTTTATAACAGTTGCAGGAATGACTGAAACTGAATGCTGAATGACTCACTTAGACATATTCTCTATATTCAAAATATTAATTTTCAAGAAATAAAAAGTTTAACTATAACCAAGTATCACAAATACATATACAGTAATAAAAATAATTTAATAGCAAAGTGCCAGGGATGGACAATTTTGCTTTGTTATAATCGTATTTTGTTACATCCTTCCCGTTTATAATATAACTAAAAGTCAAGGAGTATGAAAATAACTTTGTTGCAAGCATCAATTCATCACAAACAGGTTGTCTATAATCATATTTTACTGTATTTCATTCAGCTTTCTATTGATAAAATTAAACCAACTTATTGATTTAATTGCTACCAAGGTATGAAAAAAAATTATGTAAAATTCCTACAATGTATTCTCCTGTAATTCTTCTGTTCCTTTGACCTAGATTGCTGTAAAAGTAGTAATCAGCCACGACTATTAATCGGCAAACGGTGTGGGAACCGACATAGGACATAGTCTGACGCTTTCTTCTTAAGGGACCTGAGGGGAGAGATAACAGAAAATTATAATCTGTAATTAATCTGCATGTAAAGTGCATAAACCAAGCAGTGAACATAAAATAAACAAATTCACATATAATGTATATGAAAATTGTGCCCTTTTGTATCACAAGCAGTTGTTTTTCAGAAAACACAAGTCGAGCTAAGGATATAGGTACTAAACTATTAATCATAATACCCTGGCATATATTTTTTCTATTGCACCTTCACTTGCATTCTGTAATTCTTATTCAACAAAATAAACAGAAATCCCTGGTAATTCACTACACTTTCGAATCTCAATAGTTATGGATCAAGGTCTTATCGCTGAAAGGGCATGTCTTAACAGTATATATTATGTCAAAAAACTAATTGTGATAACTATAGATAAATGAGAAGAAATAGAAATAACCAGCCTTTCCAGAGTAAATTCTTATTTCATTATTACTCACTTGCTGTGTCTTCATACAATGGAAAAAGTCGTAAGCCGTCCTCCAAATTTTCTGCTCTAGTAAGAGTTGTTCCCTTTGTCGCATTGCACAAAGATTCCCTGTTTTGATTAATATATCATGTAAATGATGATGATATTTGTATTACTTCTTTATCAGTGCTTTTAGCCTTTTATTTTTTCCATCTTGAAAATGTATTTTCAAGAAAAACCAGAACTTATGCACATTATATTTATGTATCAAAGGACGTCTAACAATAATATACATGCAGGAACAGTGTACTGTTTATCATTGGTATTGGTGTCTTGTTAGGTCATATTTTCTGGAATTGATTGACTGACGTAATGTCTGTCTGTCTGTCCATCTGTCTAGCTGTCTGCCTGACTGCATACCTATCTGTCTGTGTTTAGTGTACAGTTTAACATGTGTGTCCATATAATAATCTCACTTCACTGGTAGAAATCTCTGACTTTAATTTCACATCTGATTGTCTGTCTGCATGTCTCTTTGTCTATCTGTCTATGTTTAGTAGGTCTCTTGACATATTAGTGCCTATATACCTGACCCCCATGGTAGAATCCTCTGGTCCCCATTTCATATCTAGCTACATCCTTGAACCTTTCTTGACCCATATGGTAGAACCCTCCATTTTATATCTGATTGTCTGCCTGTCTGTGTGTCTAGCTACCTGTCTCTGTGCCTGTCTGTGTTTTAGTGACACCCTCTAATTCCTGACCCCCATAGTAGAATACTCTGACCCTTATTTCATATCTTCTGTCTGTCTGTGTGTGTGTTAGCGGATTCTTGTAGTACCTTACCTGACACCCATGGTGGAATCCTCTGGCCTCCATTTCATATCTGATTGTCTGTAAGCTATCATAGAGTCATTGGACAACCCTGACACATGTCTCCACATTGGCTAAAAATGAAGAATAAATAGAGGATATTTAATGTTTTGTAGTTGAATATGGAATTTATTTCACGAGTGGGACAGGATTTTTTATATTTTCACGAGTGCGAAGCACGAGTGAAAATATAAAACAAGAGGCCCAGGGGCCACAGCGCTCACCTGAGCACATCAGCTAGGAAAAAAACACATATCAGATCAGAACTGAAAGTTAAAGCCGCTTAACCCGAAACAGGCACATATTATCTTACACAATAAAAGTACGTCATTACATAGATAATATATAAAAATAAATTATAAGATTGATTTAATAGTTTATTACAACAATCCTTACATGGAAAACGCAGATCAAAAACCTTACTGACAAACAGTAGTTCCTGACGGAAGTTAAGATCTGTTGTGAAGTCAGTTATGAAAAAAATAAGTTTATCGGATATATCTAATAATGAAGATAATTCAAACCCGAGTTTTTTTTTCTCTATTAGTAGAAGCCTTAGTCATAATACATCTTTTCAAAATTAAGAAATTAATTGAATATAATCCATAGTAATTTTTATATTCATATGCATATTTAAAGAATAAAGGAAAATCAGATATTTTAAATGATTTTTTAAAGGAGCTAAAATATTGTCCGTGTACAGGTAATATATGTACTTAGCTTTGTTGCGAAAAAAAATGCTCGGGTTCGTTCTTCATGAGATAAACATGTAAGCGATAAATTTAATTTTTCGAAGGTGCTTTCACGCGATATCAACAATGATCAACATAGGATTATTTTTTGTGTGACCTAACAAAAATTATTTTTTTAACTTTTGAATTTTGATATCTTTTAAAAGAAAAAGACTTTGGGGATATAATTTGACGAAAGTTTAAACAATTTATGGACAATTATTTTTCAAGAAGAAAAACGAATATATATTTTTAGCGATTAGAATCGGACCAAGCGACTTTAACTTAAGTGGGGGGGGGGGGGGGGGGGTCTTGAATTTAACCCCCAAGGGGATCATAATTTGAACGAACTAGAATCTACATTACCTGAGGATGATTCCATATAAATATTACTAATCATGGCTTTGAAGTGCTTGAAAAGAAGATTTAAAAAGGTTTCCCTATATATTTCTATGTAAAACTTTGGTCGGCCATTTTGGCCCCGCCCTACCCCCAGGGGTCATGACTTGAATAAACTTGAATCTACACTACCTGAGGATGATTCCACATGAGTTTCATCTTTCCTGGCCCAGTGGTTCTTGAGAAGAAGATTTTAAAAGATTTTTCCTATATATTCCTATATAAAACTTTGATCGGCCATTTTGGCCCTGTCCTACCCCCGGGGGTCATGACTTGAATAAACTTGAATCTACATTACCTGAGGATGATTCCACATGAGTTTCATCTTTCCTGGCCCAGTGGTTCTTGAGAAGAAGATTTTTAAAGATTTTTCCTATATATTCCTATCTAAAACTTTGATCGGCCATTCTGGCCCCGCCCTACCCCCAGGGGTCATGACTTGAACAAACTTGAATATACACTACCCGAGGATGATTCCACACTAGTTTCATCTTTCCTGGCCCAGTGGTTCTTGAGAAGAAGATTTTTTAAAAATGCCAATAATTTTTCTCTTATTCATGATTATCTCCCCTTGGAAAAGGGCGTGGCCCTTCATTTGAACAAACTTGAATCCCCTTCACCCAAGGATACTTTGTGGCAAGTTTGGTTGAAATTGGCCCAGTGGTTCTTGAGAAGAAGATGAAAATGTGAAAAGTTTACAATGACAACAACGACTACGACGACAACGACGACAACGACTACGACGACAGACAACGGACAAATTTTGATCAGAAAAGCTCACTTGAGCCTTCGGCTCAGGTGAGCTAAAAATCCTGTCTCACGAGTGAAATAAATTCCATATTCAACTACAAAACATTGAATTTTCTTTTTATTACATTTAAAAAAAAAAAATTTGATTTTTCCTTTGCTTCTGTCTTTGTGTAATACAGTCATGGGCTCGTGACGTCATAGTTGAGCGGTTGAGACGTCATAGCTAAGTGAGGTGAAAAAACTGTAAACATGAATTTGACAACATATTTTTGGTAATTTTGACAGTTTTATTTGCTGTCAGAATGGTTTATTTATTTCCATCTATCTTATATCAGGTCAAGGAAGATTTTTTTACAGCAATTTTCGTTATGAGAAAGGAAATCAGAGTTTTCCCGCACTTCTGATATTCGTCACACTGTGACAGGATATCATTTTGATATCCTTTCACACTGTGACAGGATATCATTTTTATTCAATGATTAAATTACAGTATTTCACGGGTAAAAATGTAATAAAGTGTGAAGTTATAATAAAACATTCTCTATGGTATAACTGTTGTGGAAATCTATGGATCTATATTTATATGGTACATTTAGTTCATAATACATCTCGGGTATTCAAAATTGTGCGATTTCAAATCTAAATAAAATTTCTATGGCATAAAAATAATATAAAACAATATAAAATTTCTATAATATCCAATCATACCTTATAAGCAGAATTTTTATGAAGGATTTAATGTTGAAATCAAAAGTAAGGATTATATAAATATTGCATGTAGTTGAGTGTAACATTGAAAATTTTCATCCCAAGATACATCTGTCAACCGAGGCACATCCGCGGTTGACAATGGTTTTCGAGGGGTGAAAATTGTCAATGTTTATATTTATTACATTATACTAAATGTTTTATACAAATACATATTATAACAGCTAGTGAACAGTGTGCACATAAATTCTGCGCAGTCCCTATTTTTTGGAATATCGGCACTGTTGACTGTTGCTATGCTGGAGGGCGTGACTTCATTATTCAGTGGGTAATAGTGTTTTTTTGACAAATGTTTCTCGAACAATCAGATTCAAGTAATTTACATGAAAGTATAATATTAGAAGATCTCCATTATTGAATACTGCTAATAATTTATTCTGTATCGGTTACTGTATTTGAGCTATCTCTCTTGACATTAAATATCACTAAAATCATATCTCACTAATAATATATGTCAATTTTGGGGGATAAATTGCTAAACTGTCATAAGGCTAAAATTTCCACTGTCTTATAAAGTATCATGGCTGACATACTTCAAAAAAGTATTTCTCATCTTTTGTGTTGACAAAGATGTTGGCAAGCTCATTTTCCCATTGCAGGTGAACCGTAGAACCAGGGTCTGATTTAGACGTTCCCTCGAAAAAGATGTCAGTATCGACAGAAAACTCTGAGGTACTTCCATCCTTGTGGATCGTAGAGGCTTTAAAATCACTGGATATAGGAATGGATGGCTTCAGAAGCAGGTGAAATTTTCTAAAATTGGAATATAGTTATCATGGTTATAGCTATTTTAATTTATTGAAAAGAATGAAATTAATTAAGGAATATTTAAAGTTTTCTGTGAGTAACTGAAACGTAAAGCAGACATATTGCCCTTAAGGCATATTTCATGAAGTCAAAAAAATATACCTACATTCAAGTCTGCATTATTTCACAGAAATTACCGTTAATCACATTAAACTTTTAACATTAAAAAATTATGATCATTGGAATACAATATAAACAGTCAGGGGCATAACTCAAACAAGTTATTAAAAAAATAACTTAAATAAGTTATTTTACATTATTTTACACACACAAATTTTTTTTTAAAAATAACTTAAATAAGTTATTTTTATATCCTACTTGAACATTGATTTCTTGGAAATTTTGTGTTTCCTACCAATTTGCATTGCATTTTGGGATTCCATTATGTAATACTAGATGGAGTTCACCGACTCCAATGGAGAATTCGAGGTGGAGATAAACAGCATTTTACTCCTTATTTTGTGGTTTTATCCTCATGGTGTATATGTCCAATATTTATCATTAAATAAAAAAAATTCCCCACTTTTCCCAAGACTTTGAACACTTTTCCTGCATTGAGCAAGGTTTGAATTTAGTCAATCATTTGTTTTTGTCTTGGTGCACGAGATAAATCCTTTGGTGCACAGGGTGTGAAGTTAGGGAGGAATGACACAAAATAACTTAAACAAGTTATTATTTTATTGAAGCTATTTTGGAAAAATAACGTGTTTGAGTTATTAAGGCTTGGAAAAAGTAGGTCATAGCAAAGAGAAGTAACTCATTGAGACAAAAAAATAACTCATTTGAGTTATTTTTGAAAATAACTTGTTTAAGTTATGCCCCTGACTGATAAACAAGGATGTAAGTTTTATGCTATTAAAAGAGTTTTCAATGTAGATTCGTATTAAAATTCTTAATTGAAAATGCAGACCCTGGGTAAGTATCATTGACAACTGCAGACACATGTTACCTGATTATATTAAATTTTTAAAAAATATTAATCAGTCAGAGGCATAACTCAAACAAGTTATTTTCAAAAATAACTCAAATGAGTTATTTTACATTATTTCACACACACAAATTTTTTTTTGAAAAATAACTTAAATAAGTTATTTTTATATCCTACTTGGACATTGATTTCATGGAAATTTCGTGTTTCCTGCCAATTTGCATTGCATTTTGGGATTCCATTATGTAATACTAGATGGAGTTCACCGACTCCAATGGAGAATTGGTGAGGAGGTGGAGATAAACAGCATTTACACCTTATTTTGTGGTTTTATCCACATGGTTTATATGTCCAATTTTTATCATTAAATAACAAAAATTCCCCACTTTTCCCAAGACTTTGGACACTTTTCCTGCATTGAGCAAGGTTTACATTTAGTCAAACATTTGTTTTTGTCTTGGTGCACAAGCAAAATCCTTTGGTGCACGGGGTGTGAAGTTAGGGAGGAATGACACAAAATAACTTAAACAAGTTATTATTTTATTGAGGCTATTTTGGAAAAATAACGTGTTTGAGTTATTAAGGTTGGGAAAAAGTAGGTCATAGCAAAGAGAAGTAACTCATTGAGACAAAAAAATAACTCATTTGAGTTATTTTTGAAAATAACTTGTTTAAGTTATGCCCCTGACTGTTAATTCTCTAATGTGAATACTGATTAAATTATATACTACTTTAATAGTTTTTGATAAGACAGTAAAATACCTTCCAAAACTTTCAAATGACACTTCATGGATGGCTGCTTGTGGTCGTGGATCAACACTTCGACGAACTCTTCGATTTAGGTCAGATTTCTTTAAAAATTCATAATACTTTAAATCTTTTATTCCTACAAAGTACAAACAAAAAGTAACACAAGTGTCAATTGCTTTAAAAGTTAAAAATTAATAATTGGATATTGAAAAGTCACAATGAAGGTTAATTTATAACTATGCTTATAATACTCCAATCTGACTAGTAAAAATAAAATCATATCTTTTTAAATTGTCATCTCAAAATATTACTAACAGTGTGTTCCTAACATATTATTTCACTTATTCCACGACAAAACAACCGTTATAATTGTTTTTAATAGCTCTCCTGGCCCTTAAATTAAGATCATCTAAAAATCCATTTATTTATTCTGTCATTTTGGTCTGCAAGATAATTCAGTCCTACATGCTTCGCGCAGATGTCGACTACGAGAATACTTCTACTTCTACCAGTAAGTGGCCTCCATCAATTAGTTGACTATTATGCCACCAGGTGTGCGCATGTTTTAAAAGATTTTTAAAAATGTAACAATTGTGACAGCTAGTCTATTTACAAGTGAGTTTAAAAAATAATTTTTTGGCTGGTGACCTATCGACGGAGGCGAGCCTTGAAGCAGTCAAGGCTCGGAGCCATCACGGTAGAGGTGGGTAGGGCATTCCACTCCTGGATGGTACGTGGGTAGAATGACTCCTTCCTCACTGACGTTGACAGACTTGACACAGACACTACTTGACCATGTTGACAGAGGAGTAAGGAATATATTTTGAAATCTACTTTTTTTACGATTGAGGTAAGAATCCGAAAGAATAAATCCAGAAATAAGCGCAACTTTTTGTGCGCAATAAATACAGTTTTTACAATGGGTGGCACTGCAGCTCTCCGGTCTGTCAATAGTTTTTTTCGGAGATCGAGCTACAGTTCTGCAGCTTACAGGGACCTGTTTCTTCCAATTATATCACAGTTCGTGATTTCTATTTTTGTAATATTCTTAATATAGACCTATTTCATCTTTACTTTACATAATGTTGATTTAAGGAAATACTGATAGAAACACAGAACTGAATACTTGGAATCACTTCATGAATACAGTAAGTTACAGAATGTAATCTTAAGTTTTAGCGGAAACACCTTTACTTATCGGCCACTTACCGTATGCAGATAGAAAACAGTAGAGAAAAGTTATATACACAAATAAAATCATGCTGCCAAAGAAATCAAGAACATCGAGTTCTTAGACCAAGGCCCCCAAACTTGAGCGATTCGCCGCCGACTCTCCCAAAAGCAAAAACAAAGTAGGCCAAGTAACTTCCGCAGTTCCGGTTTCTACTTTCACTTTTGCCATTGTTTCATGTTTTTTATACCAACGCGATCCAGCAACGCATGTAAGTAGATACTGAATCTAACATCAATACATACATGTATTTTAGGTTATCTGAAATATTCATGATCAATTTATGGGTATTTTAAAGCCTCTACAATTTATTTTTTCCCCATTTCCGTGCACGCTCATGCATTTTTAATACATGTACTTAGCCACATAAACAGATAAAGCATGTTTAGACTTAGAGCGGTAGATGAGCCTTGATGGACACGTTTGAATAGCTCTCACCGAGAAGACTGATTTTCATTTTTTTTCTATCGTCACTATTTGTATTTAACTGAGATAAAGTGAGTAATTTTATTAAGATTATCAGTAGCATGGCTTCTGGTCATCTGGTTCAGCAGCTGATCAGTTTTTATTATTTCTTTGTTCTTGTCGCTCTGTCTATCAATATGTAGCTATGGCATACACTTCATAGTCAGTTGATACTTTTTGATTAAAACTATATTTGCCTATATTTCAGGCATATTATTGACTTAATTTTAACCAATGAATTTTGTAGGTTTACAGTAATGGGATAGTTTTGGATCAATATTTTTATTTCGCTTAAAATTTAGATTAATCAGACAGACATGAATTTGAATATAATGAGTGGATGGTTTGGCCTACTTGTGATGTTTGGTATATCTGAAGCAACATTGTCTAAGAGTGACAAGAAGAAGGAACGACCAAATGAGGTACTGACAGTTATAGCCACATATATAGCTGTAACTTAGATGGTTCATGATTTTACACACCCATTAAATGACTAACAAAAAAATGTTTCCAGTCATCATGTTAAAGATCTAATGCTGATGTAATTCTGACATTTTTTGCCCCATATTCTTGCAATGAATTTTATTTTCACAGGTAAAATTAAGCTCTATAAATGTCGTAGACAGAGGTTTGGTGACAGAGAAAGTAAAGTCTACGGACATCATTAAGGAACATGCCTCGTACTGTGACAGAGATCGAGAGGTCAAACATTTCCCAGGGGTCACCTTGGCTTATGTCACACCGGTAAGTAGTAAATAAATGATTAGAGGTTTGTCTAATAAAAAATTAGAGGTACTGTGAGCAATGAGCTCACTATATGATACGTACTCCCTGCCTCCCATATGAATATAATGGCAGTGTCCATGTTTTGCTATGGGGAATCCAAAATATGTGTCAGATAAAAAAGTAAAATAGGAGGTTACAATGACAATATGTAATAAAGATTCTGTGAAAGTTTCATCAAATTTCATTCAGTGGTATGAGAGGAGTTTCGGATAAGAGATGGGTACCCTAAAGCATAACAGATGGATGGATGGATGGACAGACATACCGATTACTATATACCCTCCCACTTTTCAAGCAGGGTGGGGGAGGGTATAAAAATGTAGTGGAGGACTTTGTGTTCAGTTCACCTTTACACATGCAAGCTTTTATTTTCATCACGTCATATCTCAAATTCTGTAATTATTTTTTTGTGCATGATTACTTTATTTACTTAGACAGCAAGTACACAGACATAATTTGACGTTTTTAATCTTTCTTTCCATAAATAAAGATATCCCATTATTGTATAGGGGATATTTTTATTTATGAAATGAATTAAGATTAAAAGCGTCAAGCGCCTTTGAGTAAGTACACAAAATCTTCAGTTTGAGAAAATTCAATTTTCCATGTCAAAATCCTTAAAACTCAGAATTTATCTAAGGATATTTTTTGTTTATTATTTGTCTTCTTTCATAAATTAATTATCTTCTGCACAATTAACATTCATGTAGTTCATATAGTGGAAAAAAAAAAAAGCCAATTATTATTAATTAGCGTTTAACTAAAAAAAAGGTTTTTTGGTAACATAAATGATGATACATATGTAAGAATTTCCCATAATTTTGATTTAAAAAAAAAATAGATGAACAGTGATTAAAACTTTCATGTAAATTGGTTGAATCTGATTCATCTAGAAACATTTGTTTCAAAACACTTTTACCAGGTACCCACTGAATAATGAAGCCATGCCCTCCTGCGTAGCAACAGTCAACATTACGTGACACTGGGTGATATTTTTAAAAAAAATGCTGACTATGCGGAATTTATGCGCCCAAGATTCACTGTAATATGTATTTGTATAAAAAAAATTCAGTGTAGGTCCCTAATATAATAAATATTGCATGTATAGTTAAATTGAGTGTAACATTGAAAATTTTCAACCCAAGAAAGCCACTGACAACCGAGGCAACCTCAGATGACAATGGTTTTCATGGCATGAAAATGTTTATTGTTACTTTCAACTATATGCAATATTTATATAATAGCTAACTAAAGATGATTTTATATTGGAACAGTCTTGGCTATGATATAGCTAAGATTGCTTTTCTTCAAGTGGAACAGTCATTAATAAAAATAATATAGCTAAAAAAATTCCCCTTTAGAGGAAAATCATGGTTATATAATGATAAATCTATTAGGATTTTGTTTCTTTTAATCAGTAGAACAGTCACAGTTATGATATAGCTAAGATTTAAATGTTTCTCTTTCAATGGAACAGTCATGGACTCATGGTTATGATATAGCTAAGATTTTA
This sequence comes from Saccostrea cuccullata, assembly GCF_032062105.1. NCBI lineage: Eukaryota > Metazoa > Mollusca > Bivalvia > Ostreida > Ostreidae > Saccostrea > Saccostrea cuccullata. Next base: position 46,321 of record NW_026937045.1, read on the forward strand.
TTTCTCTTTCAGTGGAACAGTCATGGTTATGATACAGCTAAGATTTTATTTCTCTTTCAATGGAACAGCCATGGTTATGATATAGCTAAGGTTTTATTTCTCTTTCAGTGGAACAGCCATGGTTATGATATAGCTAAGGTTTTGTTTCTCTTTCAGTGGAACAGTCATGGTTATGATATAGCTAAGATTTTATTTTTCTTTCAGTGGAACAGCCATGGTTAATTATGATATAGCTAAGATTTTAGGTCTTTTTCAGTGGAACAGTCGTGGTTATGATATAGCTAAGATTTTAGGTCTTTTTCAGTGGAACAGTTGTGGTTATGATATAGCTAAGATTTTATTTCTTTTTCAGTGGAACAGTCATGGTTATGATATAGCTAAGATTTTATTTCTTTTTCAGTGGAACAGTCATGGTTATGATATAGCTAAGATTTTATTTCTCTTTCAATGGAACAGCCCTGGTTAAGATATAGCTAAGATTTTATTTCTCTTTCAGTGGAACAGCCATGGTTATGATATAGCTAAGGTTTTATTTCTCTTTCAATGGAACAGCCATGGTTAAGATATAGCTAAGGTTTTATTTCTCTTTCAGTGGAACAGCCATGGTTATGATATAGCTAAGGTTTTGTTTCTCTTTCAGTGGAACAGTCATGGTTATGATATAGCTAAGATTTTATTTTTCTTTCAGTGGAACAGCCATGGTTAATTATGATATAGCTAAGATTTTAGGTCTTTTTCAGTGGAACAGTCGTGGTTATGATATAGCTAAGATTTTAGGTCTTTTTCAGTGGAACAGTCGTGGTTATGATATAGCTAAGATTTTATTTCTTTTTCAGTGGAACAGTCATGGTTATGATATAGCTAAGATTTTATTTCTTTTTCAGTGGAACAGTCATGGTTATGATATAGCTAAGATTTTATTTCTCTTTCAATGGAACAGCCCTGGTTAAGATATAGCTAAGATTTTATTTCTCTTTCAGTGGAACAGCCATAGTTATGATATAGCTAAGGTTTTATTTCTCTTTCAATGGAACAGCCATGGTTAAGATATAGCTAAGATTTTATTTCTCTTGCAGTGAAACAGCCATGGTTATGATAAAGCTAAGATTTTATTTCTTTTTCAGTGGAACAGTCATGGTTATGATATAGCTAAGACTTTCTCTCGGAAGTTCTCCTTCGTGTCTCCAGTCTGGTTACAGATCAAAAGAAGAAAAGGAGGAACCTTCTATATACAGGGAGACCATGACATTGATCAGGGTAGGTGTATTGAGGGGGACCATGACATTGATCAGGGTAGATGTATACAATTGTTTACAAAGGGGGAGAGGGAGGTGGGGTATGGCACTTATCTGGATTAACTAATTTACAGAAGTCAGCTAAAATCAGACAATATGTCCAAACCTTTTAGATCACATGAGTCACTCATGACCTATTGCTATCCATTTTTGTCGTGCATTGTGAGTTGTGCATTAAAATTAACAAATGAACATTTTCAGCTTCTTCTCTGAAACTGCTAAACCAATTTTAACCAATTTTGGCATATAGCCAAAATATATGCATATATTGGCATACAGGTGAAGGGGAAGAAAATTTTTGAAATTCGTGGCCCCTGCCCCCCTGGGGTAGGGCTAAAACCACTAAAATTTATGCTATCTTTAAAAATCTTCTTTACTCCTGAACTTCAAGCAGTAAAAACTGTTGGCTTGATAGTAACAATGAAACCTTATTTATTTTCATGGTCCGGTTGGGGATTCTGGTGTTAGGGTGGGGCTCTAATTGTTATATAGTGAAAATGCATGAAATAATTGTTTGAAAATCTTTTCCTCTGCTCCTCTGTATTATACTCTATATTAAACTGATTTTGTAAGTATATAGTTATTATGATAAACAAGGATCCTTGTTTCAAAATTGTGAATTTCAAGGTCGGATGGGGGGTGCTCTATGCTCTAATGATTATGTACTGAAAATGAATTAGTGCTTTGAAATCTTTTTGTTGGTATTCATCAAACATTTATGATGAGCAAGGGGGCCTATTTCCAAAATTGTGAAATGTGTACCCCAGGGTCAGGGGTTCCTGTTTGTATGGGGCACGACTGATTATTACTGATTTATTTAATAGAAATGCATTTTGTTCCCCCTAGTCTGCTTCTGGATATTAAGTAATAAAACTTTATTAATAAGCATGTTGTGTGTATAATTAAATTGTGAATTTTATAACCTCTGTTTTAAAACATGAACCAAATTCATTTGTTGGAAAATTGTTAAATGTTACTCAGGTAACCTATAACATGTCCTCTTTATTTTCATAGGTTGGGTTGATGATGTCACAAAAGGCAAACCTGCTGAAATGGGTAAATTCTAAAAATTCAGTGTTCAATTATTACTTGATTAATGTTCTTGGTATTTACATCTGCTTCTGCCTTTTCTCATCATCTGTTATTTGTTCTTCAGTTCCCAGGGTTCTATTTGATGGTTGGAGTAGAAGCGATTATGACAGTTTATTCTCAAGTGAAAATGCCATAGAAGACTGTATAAATGTCCTGCTGAAATTTATAAAAGTAGGTCAACACCATTTATAGTCAGTCAACTAGCATGTATAGGAAGTTTCGCCACATATGATCCACATATGCATTGTTTTTCATATAAGGATCATATGTGAATTATATGATAATTGTATGTATATATGATCATATGAGAATCTTATCAGTTATTTGGCAAATCAAATGTGGATCATATGTGGCGAAGTTGCCTGTGATAAAAGCAGGTATATTTTTCAATATCACAGTGAGTACAGCTTTGTTCTGTCATGGTTGTTCAACTCGACATTTTCACAATGAGTGCTCTTTTATTACGAGTACAACTTTGCTCTCTTAATTGAATAGAATTTTGCCCTGCCACATTTAGTGCAACCTTGCTATTAACAATTCTGTACAAATGATCTTTTAATTTGTTTACAGTAAGTATATGTTTGCCTTTATATACATTAACACTATTTGAACATGGTGTTTTTATATCTCTGTAAAACATGTTGGTCATGTTATCATAAATTGATTGTTTATTCATAAGCAATCTACGTAATTTCATAGTGACGTCGTAAGTGATCAACATGTTCAATACATTCAATTTATACTGTTGAGATTTTAAAAATAAATCCTTTATGGATTGAAAACTTTAGTACCTTATTATTTGTAATAAATCAGTCACAAATGTAAATATAATTAATAAGGTATCATTTTTTGAGTTTTATTGGGATGTAAAACGGGTTGGCACATGATCAAATCTTCCATAAAGCTCTTTGAGCTTTATAATATGGGATTTGATCCTGTGACCAACCCATTTTACACCCCAATAAAACTAAAAAATTATATCTTATTTCTTCAATAAATTCTGTCACAGAAAGTTCAACTCTTTTTTTTTTTGATGATGAATAACTTAAGATGAATACACATGTATTTTTTTTTTTTACCTTAATGTATTACCATGATCAATGCAAGGAAACACTTGATTAGCCAAGAGTTCTGACAGATACAAAAATGTACAGTATTGCAATGTCAAACTATCATACAGAATCACTTTTTACAGAAGAAGAAATTTGCTGGTTTAACAATAGAAATCTGGTCCCAGCTTGGTGGTCAATACAGAAAGTAGGTACTTATACGCACAAACACACACACAAATCTCATTATTATTCACTTCTAAACTCCCTTGAAACATTGTAAGAGGTCACACATCCTGAATGTTATGTCCTTTGTTGATTTTTAAAAAAGATGTGAAAGTTTTTGTGCATGGATTAACAAAGTTTGCAATGTATTAGTACATGTCTGTTTAATCTATCAGTAATACAAAAAAAATGATATGATACATATAAAACATGATCAGAGCATTTATATCAAAATTCTCGTTGTGAAGTACATTTTAAAAAGTAATTTCAAATTTTAATAAAGATACTTTTTTAGAAGATATTCTAAATAATTAGGTTTCTTTCATTCTACTCAAGACATTTATTCATTTACAAATGTATTAATTTTTTTTGTGGAGGCATTTAAGATAGATTGACTCAATCTTGTTTTGTACATGGATTCGAGATCAAACATTGTAATAAAATCATTATTATATGAATGCATCATTGATTATCTGTAGGGAACTGGTCCATTTCCTGAAGCATGTAGGTCAGGCTTTTGATGAGGAAGGAAAGACATTAATTCTGGTGATACCACCACCAGTGTATCCTGGGTAAGGTTGGAACTTAGTTAATCAATTAAAGACAATTATATTATTGTAACAGAGACAAGTTTGTGCCTCTGCTTATTTATTTACAGATGGACCTTGGCTTTATCCATTTTGCTTTACCGATTGAGCTAAAGGGTTAACCCACTAGCTCAAGCTAGTAGGATGCCGTTAATCTAACACTACCACATTGTCCCCCTCCAGAGAATGAGATGTCCTCATCTCTTTTATCATGTGGGGCGAAGTTCTGGGGGCAATCACTGACTACCCGCAGAGAACCCGGGTCCCAATGTGGGCGCCAAATGTAACAGAGACAAGTTTGTGCCTCTGCTGAGGATCGAACCCGGGACCTCTGGCTTGCCAGTCCAGTGCTCTACCGATTGAGCTAAAGGGTTAACCCACTAGCTCAAGCTAGTAGGATGCCGTTTATCTAACACTACCACATTATAACATTGATTTAACAATTGAAGCAGATACAGCCATTGTGATGTTAGGTATATCATATTTGTAAAAAATAAAAGTATTTTTTAATAAATATGTAATAAAGATTGATAAATCTTGCAGACTTATAATATTGTACATGTAGCTTCGAATGAATATTACAATGCATTATATCACAATTCACTTGTAATACATTCTACATCCTGTACTGAAACACTTTGACAAGTCCTTCATCATATCCCACCCACAGTGTAGACTTGTGTAGTGACAATGAGCGTGGACGGTTCACTTCATTCTCTGTCAGTAAGAACTTCAGAAACTCCCTGTGAGGACTCAGTAGATGAATCTGTTGGTTGTTAACGTCAGTAACAAAGATGTTACAGAGAGAGTCACATGCCATATCATATGGAGTAAAGTCCTCTGTTAGGTTCTGTCCATGGTAGACGGATGTCATACGACCAGAGGGAGACAGAATCACTAGTTCACCTGTAGTAGGACTTAAACGGTTCACAACACAGATATCACTGTTACTGTTCTGTGTGACTCTGATTGGCGCTGTAAACAGCCTGGTTTGACCATCCGCCTGGTATTCATACTCATGGATGACGCCACCTGTCACTGTGACGTGTCTCACCAGGCGTCTGCTGTGTGGCTCTAATTTGTAAACATCTGATTCCTTGTCTCTCAAGGTGACCAGTAGTCCACCGTCCACTGACTGACAGATTCCCATTGGTACCAGTGGATCTGTACTGATGACTGTAGAGACAGATCCTGATGGTGACAGGCGGCTGACAGTATTGTTACGATACTTAGTGAAATAAACATCACCAGTATCAGTCACACACATGTCATTAGCAGTGATATTATATCTATGTTTTATTTCACCTCCTTTGTTGACTTGTTCAGTGTAAGGTGACTTCATATCTCCTATGTAACACTGATCTTCACACAATGCCTCCAATAGAAGTATTATGTTATCTCCATATTTAAATGAGTTTGTTTCAGTCAAACTAAAATCATCTAAATCCTGAGTTTTTCCAACCATATTCTTCAAACCTTCCTCACTGATTTCTCCTCTACTGTATCTCACTGAATGTTTATAGTTCTCTATATCAACATCCATGTCAGACAGCATTTTTGTCAGTTCTCTGTGGTTGTCAATCAAGCTGAAATCCGACATGGTACTCTTGTTGTCCTCCATGAACTTAACTACCTCTTGAATTTCTTTCTTCTTTTTGTTCATCTCATTTTTCTTACTTTTCAATTTTTCATTTTTTTCCTCCAAGTTGCCTCTCAACATTTCCTCATTATGGTTTCTGATTTCCAATAATCTGGCCATTATCTCATCAACATGCTTCTGGAGCTTTTTAATCTCAGAGTCACACAGATCTTTATTCTCTGTCATCTGTTTAGAAAGAATCTCGATCTTCTCATCAATTCCAGGCAGGTCCCCTTCTTTGATCTTTGTCAGAAATGAAAGTATTCCTCTCCTCCTTTGAGTAGCTGCCGTTGTCAAAGTTTTCCAGTTATGATCTCTATGATTTAATTTTGCACAATCACCACAAATGAATTCATCACAGTCCTCACATATCATATCAATAAGTAAATCATGGGATTCACACATTACAATATGCTCTTGGGGAGAGCCCTGTGGATATTTGGGTTTACTGACTGCCATGTTTGTTGAATCTTGCTCAATTTAACTGTAGTTTCGCATAAGGAGCTATGAATTATGAAGTAGGTAGACTTCCAAACTTAAAAACTGATACTATGTTGACAGGATATGGTTCATTTAAATGTACGTAAACAGGAAGATGCACACAATCAACTTATCAAGAGTTTGCTTTTTTCTTTGTCAAGGGCTTTATGAGGGTTTCTTAACCCTAGATACAAGAAAGAGAAAAGTTTGTTAAATTTTTTAATTATACCCCCCGCAAACGAAGTTTGGGGGGGTATATAGGAATCACCTTGTCCGTCTGTCCAGCTGTCTGTCTGTCTAGCTGTCTAGCTGTCCGTCTGTCTGTGAAATCGTGTCCGGTCCATATCTTTCTTACAGAGGGACATTAGAATCTACTACTCCACATTAAGATTGCCCATGACCTAAGGGTGTGTCATGACCTTGACCCAAGGTCATTTGGGGAAGTTCAAGGTCACTGGAAGAAAAAAAATCATAATTAAAGTTAGGTACATATAATACTTATGGAAAAACTTGGTAGGTTCTCATTATCACTCAAAGATTGCCCATGACCCAAGGGTGTGTCATGACCTTGACCCAAGGTCATTTGGGGAAGTTCAAGGTCACTGGAAGTAAACTTTTTAGGTTCTCATTTCACACAAAGATTGCCCATGACACAGGAGTGTGTCGTGACCTTGACCCAAGGTCATTTGGGGAAGTTCAAGGTCACTGGAAGAAAAATTTCATAATTCTTGTCCCGTTCATATCTTTCTTATGGATAAACTTGGTAGGTTCTCATTTCACACAAAGATTGCCAATGTCTAAAGGGTGTGTCATGATTTTGACCCAAGGTCATTTGGGGAAGTTCAAGGTCACTGGAAGAAAAATTTCATAATTCGTGTCCGGTCCATATCTTTCTTATGGATAAACTTGTTAAACTTGTTAAACTGGAAGAAAAATTTCATAATTCATGTTTGATACATATCTTTCATTGATAAACTTGGTAGATTTTCATTTCATACAAAGATTTCCCATGACCAAGGGTGTGTCATGACCTTGCCCCAAGGTCATTTGGGGAAGTTCAAGGTCACTGGAAGAAAAATTTCTTAATTTGTGTTCGGTCCATATCTTTCTTATGGATAAACTTGGTAGGTTCTCTTTTCACACAAAGATTGCCCATGACCCATGGGTGTGTCGTGACCTTGACCCAAGGTCATTTGGGGAAGTTCAAGGTCACTGGAAGAAAAATTTCATAATTCGTGTCCAGTCCATATCTTTCTTATGGATAAACTTGGTAGGTTCTCATCTCACACAAAAATTGCCCATGACCCAAGGGTGTGTCATGACCTTGACCCAAGGTCATTTGGGGAAGTTCAAGGTCACTGGAAGAAAAATTTCATAATTTGTGTTTGATAAATGTCTTTATTATGGAAAAAATTACTTCTGAAAAACCCAACGGGGGGTATTTTGTCCTGTTTTGACAGTTCTATTTTTTTTTTTATAAATTTAAAGGAATGTTGAAGGGATGTTTGGTAAATCAGACTTTGATGAGCTTCTACCTGTTGTGGATGCATTTAGTTTGATGACGTATGATTTCTCCAATCCATCTAGGTAATTAACAAAGATTTAATTATAGGCATCATCTCAAAATGTTATTGTTTGACAATTAAATACGGTAATTTGTCACAAGTGCAAGGAATATAAAGGTAATTTTTAAACTTAAGTGACATCAAGGTAATTCATTAAATCTGTCAGTTCCAATTATAAAGATGATTGATATTCTTACAGAAACCTTGTTTGCTTTATAATTGCTCCAGAAACTCATGACTAGCTGATAACTTTGTTATTAAAAGCAAAATATTTCAATTCATAAATTTGCAAGGCCTTGAACAATATCGTGTTTTTTAGACCTGGGCCTAACAGCCCGTTATCTTGGATGGAGTCCTGTGTATTGGCCCTCGCCCCCTATGCTGACCCCGAGGTCAGACAGAAAATTCTCCTGGGGCTAAACTTTTACGGCAATGAATACTCAGTTGGAGGGGGAGGTCCTATCGTAGGCAGCAAGTAAGTCTATCTTGGTCGTGCTTCACCAAATAATTAGAATAAGTATTGACTGTAATGTCAAATTTTTAGCGGATCACTAAGAACTTTCAAATCGGCAAATAGATTGTCTACAAAATAAAACATTTGCCAGATGTAATTTTGTATGTTAATGTCCTCATAAATATACTTCTTTCAGATATTTAGACATTTTAAAGAAATATAAGCCCAAGTTTCAATGGGATGAACCTTCAGAAGAGCATGCAGCAGAATATAAGTAAGTAGAGAGGACAAGATTCAGCATAATGCTGTACAAGTATACAAGTCTTAACTACTATTTACAGAGCAATTCAGTATTATGCTGCATGGGTGAAATTAGTCTCACTGATGTTGGGCAAACATATAAGGCTATTACAATGTGATATTGGCACAAATATTATCTTATATATTAAGCTGTTTGTATTTATCATAGGTAGTTTGCATACTTGAAAATTGAATCCTGAATACTTTTCTTTTTTCAGGACTGACAGATCAAAAAGTGTAATTTTTTACCCAACGTTACTTTCTCTACAGAAACGAATAGAACTTGCTAAACAACTAGGAACAGGAATCTCTATCTGGGAAATTGGTCAAGGACTGGACTATTTTTATGATTTATTGTGATCTCTAGATAATAAATCTTGTTATGTTTTGTTAATTATTACTTTTTTCTTTGATTATTTTCAGTGTCTTTAACAATGTCGACATTGTCCTTTGGGTAGCACTCGAAATTGCTCTGTCATTGAAAGAACTTGAGAGAACACTGCCAGGATCAGCATATCTGGATATAAAATTTTGCATTTGCCATTTATCTAGCAGCACAATGTATTAATATCTTGTCCGATTCATAACTTTCTGATTTAAAACAAGGAAGTCAGAATTAACATTCCGTTAAAATAAGAAAAATTTCAATTCAATGCATTTTCCCACTACTAGAATACATAGAAAACAAACCACAAGACCTTAGGCCAAAAAAAATTAATTAATAGTTTCTCAGGCCAAAAAAATCAAAATTCAATGCGGCAGGCAGGCTTTTTTTTTTTTTTTTTTTTTTTTTTTTTTTTGTAGCAGGTTTTACAACTTTTTAAAGCCATTTGTTCAATAAAATGATAATATCTTCTAATTCTTAATTTTTGTTCTCTGAAATTAGTTATGATATGTATTCATCTTTAAATAATGTTATTCTAAACATTTATTTAAAAGTTTATTCATAAAACACTGTAAATTTAGAAGAATATTGTTTTTCTAATAAAAACGTCTATCTTAGCATTCATGAGAAGGGGAATAACTCAATTTTCTTTTTCAACTTGGAAAAATAGAAAATTGAGTTATTTCCCTTTTCAATATGTCAATAAAAATGATCAATGCGGCCGTTTTTGAACTGATGCGGCGGTGCCTGAGAAACTATTGATTAATTTTTTTTTGGCCTTAATTATAGTTTATGACATTTTTTAGCTGAGTCAGCCTATTTGACCAACTTTTAACACAATTATTTCAGATTGATTGATTGTGTGTTAACGCCGAGTGGGAAATTTTCCCGCCATGTTTCGGCGGAATATTAGATTAAAAGATCAGTTTTTTGAAAGTTTTTTTTCCTTTGGCAGCCCCCATTGAGCTTACTCTTTTTCGAACTTCAGAGAAACGAGCTTTTAAATGACACTTAAAAGATCGGTTCTCTGTGGTGAATGAAATATCACCATTGGAATATATATCTAATTTATAAAATCTTCAAAGTTTCAGCATGTGGAAACATGTGAAACATGAACCTCTTAAAAATTCTGTACAAATGAACTTTTAATTTATTTACAGTAAGTATAAATTAATGTTGACATTTGCCAAAAATTGCCTTTATATAACACTATTTGAACAAGGTGTTTTATTTCTCTGTAAAACACGTTCGTCATGTGACCGTAAATTGATTGTTTAGTCATAAGCATTCTACGTAATTTCATAGTGACGTCATAAGTGATCGACGTGTTCAACACATTCAATTTATACCGTTAAGATTTGAAAAGATCAATTCTTTATGGACTTTAAACTTAAGTACCTTATTTTTTGTAATAAATCAGTCACAAATGTAAATATAAGTAATAAGGTATCATTTTCTGAGTTTTATTGGGATGTAAAACGGACTGGCACTTGATCAAATTTTCCATAAAGCCTTCGGGCTTTATAAGATATGATCACGTGACCAACTTGTTTTACATCCCGATAAAACTAAAAAAATAATATCTTATTTTTTAAATAAATTTTGTCACAGTAAGTTCAACTCTTCTTTTAGATGATGAATAACTTTAATATCTTAAAAAAGATGATTACACATGTATTTTTTTTTACCTAAATCTATTATCATCGTGATAATTGCCAGGAAACACTTTAGCCCAGAGTCCTGGCAGATACAAAATGTACAGTATGCAATGTCAAACTATCATAAAGATGTACTTTTTACAGAAGAAGAAATTTGCTGGTTTAGCAATAGAGATCTGGTCCCAGCTTGGTGGTCAATACAGAAAGTAAGTAATAATACACATACACACAGATCTCATTATAATTCATTTCTAAACTCCCTTGAAATGATATTATATAAGAAGTCACAAATTCTGAATTTTTGTCCCTTGTTGATTTTTCAAAATGATATGAAAAGTTTGGGTTCATGGGTTAACTTTGCAATGTATTTTAATAGTACATGTCTGTTTAATGTATCAGTGATACAAAAGAACAGATACTGTTTAATCCCTATTTACCGCTCCTGGCGCTTAGAAAATTGCAAAAAGAGGACGGTTATTCTGGTATTCTCTTTATATTTAATGCCATTTTTAACTCCAAAAAATCTTTTGAAAAAAAATATATAAATTAAAGGAACCACTTAAATAATGTCTAACTTTACTTAAATTGAAGATAATCCACCCAAATTATGCTAAATTATTCATGTTCCATTGAGAAATTGGATAACAGACAAGTTTCACTTTCACTTTAGTCAAATTTTTATACGATTCTAGTTGATTTTAATCACTGTACAGGCCGGGGTCCTTTTTTCCTGACAAATGAAAAAGACCTAAGGGGGAGCTTACAGGGACAGGGGCGGTTAAGAGGTATTATACGGTAATACACCTAAAACATGATTCGAACATTTATTTTCAAATTCTTGTTGTGAAGAACATGTAAGAAAAGGAATTTTGAATTTTAATAAGATACCTATTTTAGAAGACATTCCACATATTTAGGTCTTCTTCATTGAGACTACTCATTTATTTATTTACAGATGTATTTTTTTTTATTCATTTTTGATGGAGGCAAGTAAGATAAATTCACTTGATCTAGTTTGTACCAGAATTTGTTACAAGATATTGTAATTGAGTCATTATCATATAAATAATACATCATTAACTTTCTGTAGAGAATTAGTCCATTTCCTAAAGCACGTAGGTTATGGTTTTGACGAAGAAGGAAAAACACTGATTCTGGTGAAACCAACACCAGTGTATCCTGGATAAAACTGGATTCTAGTTTAATGAATTAAAGACAATTATAACAATGATTTTACAATTGAAGCAGATACAGCCATTGTGATGTTAGATACAGTGTATATCGTATTTGTAAAAAAACAAAAACAAAAAAAAAATATTTTTTTTCCAAATACATGTATGTATATTGAAGGTTGAAAAATTTTGCAGACTTTTAAGATTGTACATGTAGCTTCAAATGAATATTACAATGCATTATATCACAATTTATTTGTAATACATTCTACACCTTGTATCGAAACACTTCGACAAGTCCTTCATAGTATCCTACCCACAGTGTAGACTTGTACAGTGATAATCTGTATGGAGAGTTCACTTCATTCTCTGTCAGTAAGAATTTCAGGAACTCCCCGTCAGGACTCAGTATATGGATCTGTTTGTTGTAAAGGTCAGTAACAAGGATGTTACAGAGGGAGTCACAAACGATATCAGCTGGAAAAAAGTCCTCTGTCAGATTTTGTCCATGGTAGATAGATTTCATACGACCAGAGGGAGATATAATCACTAGATCACCTGTAGTGGGATTTGTAAAGTTCAAAACACAGATATCACTGTTACTGTTCTGTGTGACTCTGACTGGATATGTAAACAGTCTGGTCTGACCGTCCTCCTGGTACTCATACTCACGGATGACTTCACCTGTCACTGTGATGTGTCTCACCAGACGTCTGCTGTGTGAGTCTAACTTGAAATAACCTGATTCATCATCTCTCAAGGTGACCAGTAGTCCACTGTCCACTGACTGACAGATTCCTACTGGTCGCAGTGGATCTGCACTGATAACTGTGGACACAGATCCTGATGGTGACAGACGACTGATGGAATTGTTACTGAAGTCAGTGAAATAAACGTCACTTGTATCAGTCACACACATATCACTGGAAGCAATATTATATCTGTATTTTATTTCACCTTCTGTGTTGACTAATTGTTCAAAGTAAGGTGAATTCTTATCTCCTATGTAACAATGGTCTTCACACAATGCCTCCAATAAACGTATGATGTCATCTCCATATTTAAATGAGTTTGTTTCAGTCAAACTAAAATCATCTAAATCCAGAGTTTTTCCAGTCATATTCTTCAGAACCTCATCACTGATTTCACCTTTACTGTATCTCGCTGAATGTTTATAGTTCTTTATATCAACATCCGGGCCAGAGAGCATTTTTGTTAGTTCTCTGTGGTTGTCAATCAAACTGAAATCCGACATGGTACTCTTGTTGTCCTCCATGAACTTAACTACCTCTTGAATTTCTTTCTTCTTTTTGTTCATCTCAGATTTCTTACTTTTCAATTTTTCATTTTTTTTCTCCAAATTGCCTCTCAATATTTCCTCATTGTGGTTTCTGATTTCTAATAACCTGGCCATTATCTCATCAACATGCTTTTGAAGTTTTTTAATCTCAGAGTCACAAAGTTCTTCATTTTCTGTGATCTGTTTTGAAACCATCTCAATCTTCTCATCAATTCCAGGCAGATCCCCTTCTCTGATCTTTGTCAGAAATTTAAGCAGACCCCTCCTCCTTTGGGTGGCTGCCGTGGAGAGAGTGTTCCACTCGTGATCTTTATGGTCTGTTTTGGCACATTTTCCACAAATGAATTTATCACAGTCCTCACACATCATATCTATAGGTAACTCATGGGATCCGCACATTTCAATATGCTCTTGAGGAGAGCCCAGGGGATATTTAGGTTTACTGACTGCCATGTTTGTTGAATTTTGCCTTATTTAACTGCTGTTACTCATAAGGAACTATGGATTTTGAAGTGGGTAGACTTCCGATCTTAAAAACACTTGATAACGTGTTGACAGGTTATTGTTCAATTAAATGTACGAAAACAGGAAGATGCACACAATCAACTTATCACAAATAGTTTGCTTTAGTCATTATCATGGGCTTTACGAGTGTTTTTTTTAATCCTTTATAAGATGCAAGAAAGAGAAAAAGTTTGATAAATAAAATGTTTGGTAAATCAGACTCTGATGAGCTGCTACCTGTTGTGGATGCATTTAATTTGATGACGTATGATTTCTCCAATCCGTCTAGGTAATTAACAAAGATTTAAGGTGGAATGCCACATCTATTTTTTATTTTTAGATCTTTGGTCCATCCTTTTTAAACAATGGTTTCAGCATTGAAAAGTCGATATTAACTCTTAATTATTTTATATTAATTTTTTTTTGTATTTTTTTCAAAGAAATGAAAAAAATTATTTATATCCAAATAAGTTGTTTTTGAGTTATAAGTTTGCTGTAAATGAATGCATCATATGAATATCTAATAGAATATGTAAAGAAAGGCTGGCTATAGACTTTTTAATTTTTTTTTAAATTATTCATGAAAATAAAAATGTTATTTATCTCCAATAATTGTACAATTATGGTTGGGATAGGTTTAATTTTGATGGAGATTGGCCAAAATTTAAAAAAAATTAATTTCTCTAAAATTTGGGTATATCGTTTCAATTTCTTTTATAAATATGATTAACAAACATGTTCTCCCCAGTTGTGACTGCTTTTAAGAAGATTTTAACCACAAGTTTAAAAAATGTACACAAATTATGTGTTTTATTTTAATAAATATTTTTTTATTAAAAACATTTTAATATGTATTCGGCTTTTCTTTACATAATTTATTAGGTATTCATGTGATGCATTCATTTACAGCAAAATGTTTACAAGAAAGAATTTTATTTTGATGTAAATAATTTTTTTTCATTTCCTTTGAAAAAATACAAATAAAATTCATATAAAATAATTAAGAGCTAATGTCGGCCTTTCAATGCTGAAACCATTGTTTATAAAGCTTGACTTGGAGATCTATAAAATTAAAAGTTGGTGTTGCATTCCTCCTTAATTAGAGGCATCATCTCAAAATGTTACTGATTGACAGTTAAGTAATTTATCACATCTGCTGGGAATATAAAGGTAATTCTTAAACTTAAGTGACATCAAGGTAGTTTATTAAATCTGTAAGTTACAAACAAAGATATTTGAAATTCTGACAGAAACATTGTTTGCTTCATGTGAAAAATTTGTTATAAAAAACAAAATATTTCAATTCATAAATTTGCATGGCCCTTGAACAATATCGTATTTTTTAGACCTGGACCTAACAGCCCGTTATCTTGGATGGAGTCCTGTGTATTGGCCCTCGCCCCTGATGATAACCCCGAGGTCAGACAGAAAATTCTCCTGGGGCTAAACTTTTACGGCAATGAATACTCTGTTGGAGGGGGGGTCCTATCATAGGCAGCCAGTAAGTCTATCTTGGTCGTGTTACACCAAATAATTAGAATAAGTATTGACTGTAATGTCAAATTTTTAGCGGTAAGCTAAGAACTTTCAAATCGGCAAATAGATTGTCTACAAAATATAACATTTGGCATATGTAATTTTGGAGATTCATAATCTGTTTTTTTTTGTTTTTTTTTGTCTGCATTATTGTTAGGCCATGTATTACTAGTTAATTACAGGTTAATGGCCTCATGAATATACTTCTTTCAGATATTTAGACATTGTAAAGAAATATAAGCCCAAGTTTAAATGGGATGAACCTTCAGAAGAGCATGCGGCAGAATATAAGTAAGTAGAGAGGACAAGATTCAGCATAATGCTGTTAGTAAAAGTTTACAAGTCTTAACTACTGTTGTCAGATCAAAGAAGGGTATAATTCAGTATAATGCTCCATGGGTGAAATTAGTCTCACTGATCTTGGGGAAACGAATAAGACTATTATTGGCACAAATATTATCTTATGTATTAAGGTAGGATTCTTCTCACATTTCTTGTATTTAAAAATTAATGAAATTTTCACAGAATCAAGAGGACAATATCACTACGTGATGGTATCAGTGAGATTAAATTTGACCGTTTAATGCTAGAGGCAAGGTCAGGTCAAGGTCATTACCTTTTTCCTGGACATTAAGAATAAAAACTTACTGTTTCCAATCATGCGATCCCTACTTGTAATTCAAAAGATTGCATGTTTTTCTTTTTGCATAAAAGATGCTACCATACAAGGCCTATAAGATGATATTACCAAACTGACATGGATATTTTAAATAAAATGGATATTTGCTTATCTGAATTTCCTCTACTTTTCTTAAATTTATAGGATTTATTAGTTATTTTTATATGCTTCCTATATTTAACTTTTTCCAATTTTCACATATAGTAAAGTTGTCACATAAAGGTACAAAATTATACAAAAACTAGAATTTTTGATCGTTTACTAAGAGAGAAATAACACTTTTTACTGATTTTTGGCTCAAATCTGTACTTAGGCCTAGATTTGAAGCATTTAAAAGCCAATATAGTTCTAGTATATGTGAAAAATCTTGATATATTTTGAAACTTTAGTCCCTTATTATTAATTCAACTTACATTTGAAAATTTCGTCTAGTCTTTGATTGTGTAAAAATTAGAACAAATTTCAATGTTCTATAATAGTTTTGAGAGGCAGAAAAGAAGATATTTTCATACGCCACCATTCCGCCAAAAATACAGTCCCTGCTAGTTTTCAAATGCAGTTTATCTATTTAAAGTTGTATAATTGCGATAAGGAAAGAAAAATGTGGTCTTTTAAATCTCTTACATCTAAATATATAAGACATATCAACAAATGTACTTTGAATATTCCATCTAGTCAGAAACCAGAGAAGAATCCTACCTTAAGTTGTTTATATTTGTCATAAGTAGATTGCGTTATTGACAATTGAATCCTGATTTTTTTTTTCCTTTTTTCAGGACTGAGAGATCAAAGATTAAAGTGTCATTTTTTACCCAACATTACTTTCTCTACAGAAACGAATAGATCTTGCTAAACAACTGGGAACAGGAATCTCTATCTGGGAAATTGGACAAGGACTGGACTACTTTTATGATTTATTGTGATCTCTAGATAATAAATCTTGTTGTGTTTTGTTAATCATTACTTTTTTCTTTGATTATTTTCAGTGTCTTTAAAAAATGTCAATCTTTGTCCCTTTGTTAGAACTTGAGATTGCTCTGTCATTGATAAGGCTTGAGCTAGCGCTGCCAGGATCAACATATTCTTTATTTTATCATTTATTTCCATCATGAGATATAGCTGTAAACTTTCGTGTTTTCCATTAACCTAGCAGCACGATGTAATGATATTTTGTCTGATTCATAATTTTAAGATTTTGATCAAGGAAATCAGAATTGACATTATCGTAAAATAAGAAAAAATTCAAATTAATTATGCATATTTCCCACAACTACTTAAAATACATACAAAACAAACCACAGGACATTAATTATAGTTTATGACATTTGTTAGCTGAGTTAGCATATTTGACCAACTTTTAACAAAATTATTTCAGATTGATTGATTAATCGTGTGTTAAGGCCGAGTGGGAAATTTTGCCGCCATTTTTTAGCGGAATGTTGGATTAAATGATCAGGTTTTTTTTTTTGAAAGTTTTTTTGGCAGCCCCCAGTGATCTTACTCTTTTTCGAACTCCAGAAAAAACGATCTTTTAAACGACACGTTAAAGATTTTTTCTCTGTGGTATACAAAATATCAGCATTTTTATATATCCAATATATAAAATGTTAAATGTTTTAGCATGTGGAAACATGTGAAACATAAACCATTTAAATTTTACTCATAATACATGCAATGTATATGTATGCATTGTGAAAACAATCAAACTTCGTCATCTTTGTGATAACCAGATTTGTTCTTTTTTATAGGTTTATTAATTATGAATATCAATGATATTACAAGTTATGATAATGGTAATGATATTGGCAGTAATGACAGTGTGCTGTACAAATGAAAAAAATAAGAAAAACATGACATTACTTACAAATGTAAATTCACATGAATGTAATGATGCATTACTAAAAAAATATAAAAATAAATTTACAAAATATGACAGACAGTTGACCTTTTCTTTATAAAGATTAATAACATATTACACTCATAATTAACTCATGAATAAATATATGATATGCTTTCATATAAATCTTACCCCAACAAGGATGCTTCCAGTAATTTTTCAACTTCAAGCTGTAGATCATTTTCACAAATTCCTCGGGTATGTTTTGTGGCACCTCTTTTGCATTTTTGCCAGGTCTTTGAAATGTCTCCACTGTTTACGAGAAATTCATCTGCTATACTATTAAATACACCTGGTATATGCTTAGCTTTAAAAATAACATTGAAATTCATTAATTTTAAAACAAAATATCTTATTAAATCCACTGTCCTTTTTGAAGGAGAGGTTTGCTTGTTAATAACACTGACCAGTGCAATGTTATCAATGTGAAACAAAACTTTCCAGTTTTGAAGGCAACTTCCCCAAATTTCTATTGATAATACTACAGGCACTTATTCTAAAAAAGTTATATCTCTCATTATATTTTGACCTTTCCATTCCCCAGGCCATGCTAAAAATGTCCAGCTACCTTTAATTTAAAGTATGCACCACAACCTAACTTATTAGCACCTGCGCTATCAGTAAATATTCTAAGACATTGAAATTTGTCCACTCGGACTCGGGAAAATTGATACACCATTAAATTTTTGCAAGAATTTTAACCACTTTTCCAAGTCCTTCTCATTCCTATTGAAATTCTAATAAAATGATGAGGTTTGGAAGCACCACTCTTTCCATCATAAAATCTTCTATTAAATGCCTTGCTTGACCTAATTGCTTTACCAAAAAAATTAAGCATCCCTACTAACGACTGTAAATCTCGAAGGGTAACCTTCTTTTTTTCCTAACATGTCTTTTATTATATCTATCAACATGACAACTTTGGGTTGAGGTATTCGTATGACCATTTCAATAGTGTCAATTTCTAATCCTAAATATGTGATTTTTGTGGTAGAGCCTGCAGTTTTATACTCAGCTAATGGGACATCAATATCCATTGTAACACTTTGAAATTTTCCATAAGGAGAATACACTCTGAAGTTCCCCCTTTCCCAGCAAAATAAAGTCATCTATGTACAGTAAATTATTCTTCATTTGACAAAGTGGTAGACATGATTTCTGTGTTAGGGAAAGGGGCTCTTTTAGCGAAAGTTGATGTTAAGAGTGCTTTTAGATTAATACCAATATATCCAGGTGATTTTGATTTGTTAGGGTTCTCGGTAGATGGGCTTTATTAGTGTGTACATTACTCTGTCACAGTGAGTACAACATTACTCTGTCACAGTGAGTACAACTTAACTCTGTCACAGTGAGTACAACTTAACTCTCTTACAGTGAGTACAACATTACTCTGTCACAGTGAGTACAACTTTACTCTGTCGAATAGTGAGTACAACTTTACTCTGTCACAGTGAGTACAACTTTACTCTCTCACAGTGAGTACAACTTTACTCTGTCATAGTGAGTACAACTTTACTCTGTCACAGTGAGTACAACTTTACTCTGTCACAGTGAGTACAACTTTACTCTGTCACAGTGAGTACAGTGGCTGGAACGTTATTGTTGACAAACCAATCGTGTAGAATCGTTCGTGCATCGTGCGTGATCGTTCGTGTAACGTGCGAGATCGTGCGTGTAACAGACTCAATCGTTTGCGGTTTTAATCGTGCGTGAACGTGCGTTTAGAAACGTGTAAATTTCGTTTTGTAAGTTTTTATCGGAATGTTATCTGTGAAACAAGTATTTCGTTTATATTTTATTTTTCAATCCAATTAAAAGGAATGAAGCGCAGTTTACATAATTGAATGCGGAACGAACTAACTATCGCTTGTAAACAAGCAATATAGTAAGTCGTACAATATTATGTTCTCTTCAAATAGCGTGTCTTATTGTGATAAACCGTACTAAGATTTTTTACTATATTTTTCTGAAGTTCATTCTTGTTTGCTGCTAATTGTGGTAAGATATTTTTTTTTTCAAATAATAAAAAAGAAATATTTTTACAAATAAATAAATAATTTTCAAAGCTTACATAAATGTTTAGTCGGCGAATGTACATGCACGTCACGCACATGATTTTCGGGGTTTTGTTTAACAGTGTTTATCTCTGTAGCTTACTTTTAATTAATTTTTAAAATAAAACAATAATTTGCAATGTGGTTTTTCATGTTTAAGAGATTCATAAACATGTTAAAATAATGAAAACATATAGATATAATTTTGAGTTAAGTCATTCAATGCTGCCATTTTTTCCCCAATCGTATCCCCCATTCTACATATTATGAAATCCAATTCAATCAAATTTTACGGTCCACCTACTACTATCTTCTGATAGAATAAAAAAAATCTGTTTTCTTATGTCGGAGAATTATCTAAATAATTATTTATTATCTAAAATAATAAAAAAAAATCTTACATGTACTTAGTACCAGAAATACCCATTTCCGTTTTTTTTTTTCAAAGTCTATGATATATTAATATATTTATTGATAATTCTTTGAATCTAAAATCAATATAAAGCCGTATTTCGTTTTGGAAATATCGATTCCTAAATAATTTGAACTATTTTGCGTGAAGAATCGTGCGTTTGCGTTAGCAATCGTGTAAGATCGTGTAACGTGTAGAATCGTGAACGTGAAGGATCGTTCGTGTATCAGGTTTAATCGTGCGTTAATCGTGCGGAATCGTGCGTGTAACGTGATCGTTCGTGTAAGTTGTCAACAATAACGTTCCAGCCACTGTACAACTTTACTCTGTCACAGTGAGTACAACTTTACTCTGTCACAGTGAGTACAACTTTACTCTGTCACAGTGAGTACAACTTTACTCTCTCACAGTGAGTACAACTTTACTCTGTCACAGTGAGTACAACTTTACTCTGTCGAATAGTGAGTACAACTTTACTCTGTCACAGTGAGTACAACTTTACTCTGTCACAGTGAGTACAACTTTACTCTGTCACAGTGAGTACAACTTTACTCTGTCACAGTGAGTACAACTTTACTCTGTCACAGTGAGTACAACTTTACTCTCTCACAGTGAGTACAACTTTACTCTCTCACAGTGAGTACAACTTTACTCTGTCGAATAGTGAGTACAACTTTACTCTCTCACAGTGAGTACAACTTTACTCTCTCACAGTGAGTACAACTTTACTCTGTCGAATAGTGAGTACAACTTTACTCTGTCACAGTGAGTACAACTTTACTCTCTCACAGTGAGTACAACTTTACTCTCTCACATATAGTACAACTTTACTCACTGTGAGAGAGTAAAGTGGTACTCACTGTGATAGACCAGAGTTCTGACAGAAACAAAATTGTACAGTATTGCAATGTCAAACTATCATACAGAATCACATTTTACAGGAGAAGAAATTTGCTGGTTCAACAATAGAAATCTGGTCCCAGCTTGGTGGTCAATACAGAAAGTAGGTACTTATATACATACACACAGATCTCAGTATAGTTCACTTGTAAGCTTCCTTGAAATAATAATTATTATTTATATATGATAATGACTCTATTACAATGATCAAATCAATCTATCTTACTTGCCTTCATCAAAAATAAATAAATAAATATATCTGTAAATAAATACATGTCCTGAGTAGAATGAAGGATACCTAAATATTTGTTACATCTTCTAAACAAGTATCATATTAAAATTTGAAATTATCTTTTTTACATGTACTTTACACCAAGAATATGAAAATAAATGTAAGTTCCGATCATGTTTTTGATGTATCATATAATTTATTTTGTATCACTGATACATTAAACAGATATACTAATACATTGCAAACTTAAGTTAATCCATGCACATAAACTTTCATATCTTTTTTTTTTAAATCAACAAAGGACACAAACTTCAGAATTTGTGACTTCTTATATAATGCATTATTGACTATGTGTAGAGAACTGGTCCATTTCCTGAAGCATGTAGGTCAGACTTTTGATGAGGAAGGAAAAACACTGATTCTGGTGATACCACCCAAGTGTATCCTGGGTAAGGTTAAATTATAGTGTAATTAATTGAAGGCAATTATATTATAATATTGATTTAACAATTTAAGCAGATACAGCCATTGTGATGTTATGAGTGTATATCATATTTGTAAAAAAACAAAAACAAAAAAGTATTTTTTACCAAATACATTTATGTAATGAAGGTTGATAAAGTTTGCAAACTTTTAAGATTGTACATGTAGCTTCAAATGAATATTACAATGCATTATATCACAATTCATTTGTAATCCATTCTACATCATGTACTGAAACACTTTGACAAATCCTTCAAAGTATCCAACTCATAGTGTAGACTTGTATAGGGACAGTAAAACTGGATGGTTCTCTTCATTCTCTGCCAGTAAGAACTTCAGGAACTCCCCGTCAGGACTCAGCAAATGGATCTGTTTGTTACCTAGGTCAGTAACAAGGATGTTACAGAGGGAATCACACACTACATCACCTGGACATAAGTAATATATCAGGTTCTATCCACGGTAGACAGAATTCATACGACCAGAGGGAGACATTATCACTAGATCACCTGTTTTGTCACTTGTACGGTTCACAACACAGATATCACGGTTACTGTTCTGTGTGACTCTGAATGGCCTTGTAAACAGTCTGGTCTGACCGGCCTCCTGGTACTCATACTCACGGAAGACTTCACCTGTCACTGTGATGTGTCTCACCAGACGTCTGCTGTGTGACTCTAATTTGTAATGATCTGATACATTGTCCATCAAGGTAACCAGTAGTCCACTGTCTACTGACTGACAGATTCCTATTGGTACCAGTGGATCTGTACTGATGACTGTAGAGACAGATCCTGATGGTGACAGACGGCTAATGGACTTGTTCTTAAATTCAGTGAAATAAACATAACCAGTATCAGTCACACACATGTCATTAGCGGCAATATTATACCTATGTTTTATTTCACCTTTTTTGTTCACTTGTTCAAAGTAAGGTGACTTAAAGTCTCCTATGTAACAATGGGCTTTACATAATGCCTCCAATAAACGGTTTATGCTATCTCCATATTTAAATGTGCTTGTTTCAATCAAACTGAAATCATCTAAATCCTGAGTTTTTCCAATCATATTCTTCAGAGCATCCTCACTGATTTCTCCTGTGCTGTATCTCAGTGAATGTTTACAGTTCTTCATTTCAACATCCAGGCCAGACAGCATTTTTGTCAGTTCTCTGTGGTTGTCAATCAAGCTGAAATCCGACATGGTACTCTTGTTGTCATCCGTAAACTTAACTACCTCTTGAATTTTTTTCTTCTTTTTGTCCATCTCAGATTTCATACTGTTCACTTTTTCATTTTTTTCCTCCAAATTATCTCTCAATCTCTTTTCATTTTTCCCACTGATATCGTTCAGCCTGACTATTATCTCATCAATATGTTTCTGAAGTTTTTTAATCTCAGAGTCACACAGTTCTTTATTTTCTGTGATCTCTTTCGAAACCTTCTCGATCTTCTCATCAATCCTAGGCAGATCCCCTTCTTTGATCTTTGTCAGAAATTTAAGCAGACCTCTCCTTCTTTGGGAGGCTGCCGTGGATATAGCATTCCACTCATGATCTCTGTGGTCTGTTTTTGCACACTTACCACAAATGAATTCATTACAGTCCTCACATATCACATCAGTAGGTAAATCATGGGTTTTACACATTTCAATATGCTCTTGATGAGACCCCAGTGGATATTGGGGTTTACTGACGGCCATGTTTGTTGAATCTTGCTAAACATAAATGCTGTTACATAGCATACAAATGCATAAGGAGCTATGAATTTTAAAGTGGGTAGACTTCCGAACTTAAAAACTGATACTTTACAGGATATGGTTCAATTTAATGTACGTAAACAGAAAGATGCACACAATCAACTTATCATCAAGAGTTTGATTTATTCTTTTAAGGGCTTTATGGGTGGTTTTGCAAGAAAGAGAAAAGACTTGATGAATAAAATGTTTTTGTTTTTAGCTCTACTGGTCAGAGACCAAGAGAGCTTATGCGATAGTAATGCTTCTATCAACCGTCCGTCTAGCTGTATATCTGTCTGTCCGTCTGTCTGTCTGTCTGTCTGTAAACAATTTTTTAAAATGCTACTCCTCCTACAGTTTTGGTCTGATTTCAATATAACTTGGCACACAAGCTAAGTAGACTACACAAAGATACATAATTCTGCATATAGGTTTTTGATGTCGATCAAAGATGCTGCTGGGTTACTAAAAATAGACATTTCTGTGAAAAACATTCAAAATGCTACTCCTCCTATAGCTGCAGATCTGTAGCTCTCCGAAAAAATAATTTGACAGACCGGAGAGTTACAGTGCCACCCATTGAAAAAACTGTATATTTATTGCGCACAAAAAAGTACGCTGTTTATCGATTTATTTCTCCATGTTTTCAAAACTATAATCTAAAAATATTACTAACCGTGTATTCCTACCATAATCTTTCAATGTTTCCACAACAAAACATACTGTATAGTTGTTGTTTATAGCTCTCCTGGCCCTGAAATCGAGATCATGAACATTTCGTCTGTTTATACTGCCATTTTGGTTTGTAAGATAATTTGGCCCAACGTGTTTCCTGTAGATGTAAACTACGAAAGTACTTGATAGAAGAGTATAGATTTTTTTGAAATCTACATTTTTTGCAATTGAGGTAAGAATTTGGAAGAATTAATCCATACACAAGCGCAACTTTTTGTGCGCAATAAATATACAGTTTTTTTCAATATATTTTTCGGAGAGCTACAGTTCTGCAGCTACTCCTCCTACAGTTTAGGTCTGATTTCCACATACCTTGGCACACAAGTAGACTACACTAAGATACATAATTCTATGTATCGATTTTTAGCTCTATTGGTCAACGACCAGTAGAGCTTATGCGATAGTAATGCGTCCGGCGTCCGGCTTCTGTCTGTCTAGCTGTCTATCAGTCTGTCTATCTGTCTGTCTGTAAACAATTTTTCAAAATGCTACTCCTCCTACAGTTTTGGTCTGATTTCAATATTACTTGGCACACAAGTAGACTACATTAAGATACATAATAATTCTCTGTATCAGTTTTTGATTTCGATGAACGATGTTGCTGAGGTTACTAAAATTAGAAATTTCTGTGAAAAACATTCAAAATGCTACTCCTCCTACAGTTTTGGTCTGATTTCAATATAGCTTGGCATAGAAATAGACTACCCTAAGATACACAATGTGGTATATCGGTTTTCGATTTTTATGAACGATGTTGCCATGGCTACTAAACATAAAACTTTATATGAAATACTTTCTAAATGCTACTCCTCCTAAAGTTTTCGTCTAATTTCAATATAACTTGGCACACAAGTAGACTACACTAAGATACATAATTCGATTTATCATTTCTTGATTTCGATGAACATTTTGCATTGCTTACTAAAGATAGAAATTTCTATCAAAATGCAACCCCAAATACAGTTTTTACTTTAAGTATGATTATAATATAATGTGACATGCAAGTAGACTACACTAAGAACATAAAGAGACTTAATCAAGAATCATTATTCTGTTTATAAGGCTTGGGGTCAATTACTTTGAAATGTAATTAATTACTTTCAAATACATTGATAATTTTGTCAATTACTTGCAATTACAATTACATTGATTTTTTCAAATGTAATTAATTACTTTCAATTACTTTGACAAATGTAATTCAATACATTTCAATTACTTCGAGTTTTATTTTTATAAAAAAAAGAAAATAAAGATTATTTTAAATAAGATTTTTTCTATAGCGATCGAATTCGAACTTTTATTCAGTGTTTTTGTTCTTGGGTATTATAGGGGTTCACACCTGGACAAAATTAGACCTTTACCTTATAATGAGTGTGACACACTGTATAAACAAAGTAAACATTATTAGACAATTAATTATTGTACAAACACAAGCCCATGCTACACTAGTATGGTGTATGGTAAGATCTTTTTTGTTACTTTCTCAAATCCATATTTTTGAAGGAAATGAATAATATCTATCACAATTCCATTCATTATTTTCTATCTTAAAATGAATAGAATACAGGGAAATCTAAAAGGGGATGTAGTTAGTCTAATTACTGTGAGACAAATTAACTATCTAAACAATCATTGTTATTTGCAAGTGGGAATAGGGAGAACTGAGATTTATAAAACATGGGAATAAGTAATATAAACCCACCAGTATAAAACTATGTATCAGTATAAGACACCTTTTTAAATATAAACTTTCATTTTGAAAAAAAAAGTAATTGAAATGTAATTGAAAAGTAATTGAAAATACATGACCTTTTTTGAAATGTATTTAAATACATTCAATTACTTGTAGTTGAAGGCTCGCTCAAATACAAATTACTTCCAATTACTTTGAAAAATGTAATTAATTACACTCAATTACAATTACTTTATTCAATTACCCCAACCCTGCTATTTATTGCTGTTGTAAAGTTTCAATTCCCAACTGCTACTTTTCTCTTCTTTTGCTATAAGAAAAAAACACTAGAGCTTCAGTTTCGACAGAGACTTCTGGTTTTATAAATTTACAGCAATGTTGAAGGAATGTTTGGTAAATCAGATTTTGATGAACTTCTACCTGTTGTGGATGCATTTAGTTTGATGACATATGACTCCTCCAATCCATCTAGGTAATTAACAAAGATTTAATTAGAGGCATAATCTCAAAATGTTACTGTTTGACAATTAGGTAATTTATCATATCTGCCAGGAATATAAAGGTTATTTTAAACTTAAGTGACATCAAGGTAATTCATTAAAACTGGCAGTTACATTTCAAAATGATTCGAACTATGATAAAAACCTCGTTTCCTTCATAATTCCTCCAGAAACTCATAATTTAATAGTTGATGACATTGTTATTAAAAACAAAATATTTCAATTCATAAATTTGCATGGCCTTGAACAATGTCTTGTTTTTTAGACCTGGGCATAACAGTCTGTTATCTTGGATGGAGTCCTGTGTACTTGCCCTCGCCCCTGATGATAACCGCGAGGTCAGACAGGCTAAACTTTTACGGCAATGAATACTCAGTTGGAGGGGGGGGGTCCTATCGTGGGCAGCCAGTAAGTCTATATCAGTCATGCTTCACCAAATAATTAGAATAAGTACTTACTGTAAATACTGTGAAGTCGAAATTTTAACGATTCACGGAGAACTTTGGCAAATAAATCGTGAACAAGATCTGGCAGATCACATTTTGGTGAATCATAATCTGTTTACTTGGTCTGCTTTATTGTTGTGGCATGTTTACCTGGTTAATTGCATGTCAATGTATTTATAAATTAATGTACCTCTTTCAGATATTTAGACATTTTAAAGAAATATAAGCCCAAGTTTAAATGGGATGAACCTTCAGAAGAGCATGCAGTAGAATATAAGTAAGTAGAGAGCACAATGCTGTACAAGTTTACAAGTCTTAGCTACTGTTGTTAGAGCAAGGAAGTGTATAATTCAGTATTATGCTGCATGTGTGAAATTAGCGTCACTGATCTTGGGCAAACGAATAAGGCTATTACAATGTAATATTGGCACAAGTATTATCTAATATATTAAGTTTTTTTGTATTTATCATAGGTAGCTTGCGTACTTAAAAACTGAATCCTGAATATTTTTCCTTTTTTTACAGGACTGACAGATCAAAAAGTGTCATTCTTTACCCAACATTACTTTCTCTACAGAAACGAAACAAGATAATAATATAATATATTGAGCGGACTTCAAATTTACTCCAGTATATCAATGGTATTCAAGATGTCAATGTTTGAGATTCGAAGTTTTACTGTACATTCATTTTAATGCAATACAAAAAACTATCATTTCTATAATATACATATATTTCAAAAAACAAATTACATAAAAGTCTGGACTAGATCTATACTCCACCCAGATCATGATATAATTGTATAATTACTGTAGGAAACTACAGAAGCTACAGAAGAAGTATAATGGCACCCTTGAAAAATAATTATTCTCAGATCTAAAATTCTTTGCCTTAAAAAACTACATTCAATGTAATTTTTTATATCAACTGCTTTTAAAGAAACCTTATCAAAAATATATTAATTAATGTAGATGTGGTAATGTGTTGAATTAAAAAAGAATCAAAGCAGTAAATTGTAGAAGTGTGGGTATTCTTGCTTTACTAACCTTATGTACTTAATATATGGATTTAACACTAACTTTACATTATATAGATGTAAAATAAGTGTCTTGAATGAAAACCTGTCATCTTTATCTAATAAAATGACATCGTGACATTTACAGTTGTCATGAACACATTTTAGTTAATCATCCAAGATCACAGTTTTGGCACTGAAAAAAGTATATTAAGAAAACTATCACACAGAGGCTAACTCTAAAGTATAGTTTGTTTGCCCTTTCACGTCTCAGGATGATAATTCGTGTCGGTAGGTTGAAAGAATTTTTTCTTCAATATAATTTCTTTTCAAATCAATGTTGAAATTTCAAAGTTTTTTTTTTCAGAATGCATTAAAAATAATTGTTCCCTGGAGGCTAAAAGATTTTGAATTGGGCTATGTTAAGCCAGTCAGTCAGAAAAGGACAATAACCAAACACATCTTTAAAGATTAAGTCCTGATCATCAAAATAGTTGTGAGACAACTACTGATTCGATTCATCATTTGAAAATCATTTGAAAGGCATCTTTTTACTGCAATATATTAAAGGTATGTTTTCTTTTTATCAAGATTTGCATTATCAAACCACGATGAGTAATGTAAACAGTGCCTTGAGATTGTTTATAGACTTGTAGGAGAGGAGTTTATATTGAATTTCATTAAAAATAACTATTTTAATATAGTATTGTTTCAATGCAACTTGAAAAATTGATGTCATCTTCAATGGGCAGCATACGGTACTTTCACTTAAATCTGACTTTATTCCCTACAGATTATGTGAGTAGTCCGGTAGAACTCAAAGCATGTATGCATCAGCTTCAAGTGCAAATTGTTGTTCCAGGATCAACAATAAGAAATGTATTTCTATGAAGTGTATTGGGTTACCCCTAATTCGACAATGTTCGGCGGATTTGAATACACTGCGAAGTTCATTAAAAATTGCTGGATAAGAAAACAACATTCTTAAACAATTTAAATCACTAATAAGGTACACATGAACTAGGCAATGTTTTAGAATACATAACCTCCAGATAAGAGAAGTTATACTGTATCTCAAACTGATTTAAAATTATCATGTTCTGTATCAGAATAGCTTTATTTTTGTTCTTGTCCTATTTATTTTCACAGGTTGGGTTGATGATGTCACAAAAGGCAAGCCTGTTCAAACGGGTAAATTCCGAAAATTTAGTGTTAAATTATTACTTGATTCATGTTATCAATTTGGTTTTTACATTTTCTTATCATCTTTTTTTTTGTTCTTCAGTACTCAGGGTTCTATTTGATGGTTGGAGCAGAAGCGATTATGAAAAATTATTTTCAAGTGAAAATGTCCTGGAAGACTGTATAAATATCCTGCTG
>NW_026937046.1:0-75287 GCF_032062105.1 Saccostrea cuccullata
ATCTATATTGGGGGAGGGGGGGGTGTCACATTATTTAAACAAAATTTCTATAGCGTTTGTGCAATTTTGTTGTGAAATTCTGTTTCTGTAAATAATTATTATTTCTTATAGCAAACTCTGTAATTTGATCAGGTTTTAAAAAAAATTTATATACCAATATTTTGGACAAATAAAATATATAAAAGAAAATACTTTAACATTTAATACATTAGAATATACATTTAAATATGATTATATGATATGAACTGCAGTATACTGTAATGTATGCATAAAAGGTTTAATATTAGTGACCTATTAATAACCTTGTGATAGTATCAGAGATTGAGACAGATACCATGGAGAGTGCATTAATATTCCAGTCCGACCGGTCTAATATCTGCTCCTTATCATAATCAGAAAAATTCACAGACAATGCAATGTCTAAAAAATATCGAAAAGTATATGAAAAACATTGAACCGATTTCGATTGATTTCTTGAATAATTGTATGTTGTTTAACGTCCCTCTCGAGAATTTTTCACTCATATCGAGACGCCATCACTTTCCGGTGGAGAACTGCAAATTTTGTAATATGCTCGGCACTCAGGGCCATTGAGCGGGGTGGGATCTTTTTCGTGCCAGCACCTACTGCGACACGTGACCTCGGTTTATACGGTCTCATCCAAAGGACCCGTCTCCACGTCCTACAGTGGTAAACCGAAAGAATGGTAAATTTTATTTGCAATTCTGCTCCGATTATTGCCGAGATCAAAGAAATGCCGCGGACATTATTCTTCAATAAATCACGAACGTCATCAGAAAATTTTCAGATCAGAAACACGTATCAAACCTGTGAAGTTGAAATGTACATTTGACTTAAGAATGAAATACTTATTTAGACCACATCGGTGTGTCGTCTTTTGCAATTTAAACACTATACGAGGGCCGTTCAAAAATAACGCGGACTTGTTGCACAGAAAAAATATTTGACGACATAATCGGGGAAGATGGTACACATTATATAAAAGAATCTTTACTTATATGGTCTTCAAATTTTCATATCAAAATGTTTTAAATTGGTATCGATTTTGAGTGATTTATCAGGACATATCATTAAGTCACGGAGCAGCAAAATCTTGGACGTCACAGGCATTATAAAAAAATGAGTGATTGAGTCTCATTTTCTCAACATTTTCCCAAGAGTACCTGTACAGTTTTAGTTACCTTATCTACTCAACATCCAAACATCATTT
Source organism: Saccostrea cuccullata (assembly GCF_032062105.1). Taxonomy (NCBI): domain Eukaryota; kingdom Metazoa; phylum Mollusca; class Bivalvia; order Ostreida; family Ostreidae; genus Saccostrea; species Saccostrea cuccullata. Next base: position 1,232 of record NW_026937046.1, read on the forward strand.
CTTGTCAAGCTTAAAAATCTATTAAACAAGTAAAGAATATTCTTTTTTGATTTAAAACCAAAATATGCAGGTATTTATGAGATATAGTATGATATCGGTGACTCTCAATCACGTTCTTTACAGTCCTGATAAAGTTTTCGTCGACAATCGTCTTCCATTCCTCCCATATAGCCTCTTTACAGAAGTCTAACGGTCAAAAATTTCATTTTGCTATTTGTGGACGAATGTCACGAATACCCTAGTTTACTACATGTTTATTTATGCATATTTTGGATCTATGTTGACGATATCTCGAGCATCACACGCATTTTAACAAAAGTGTGGTGCGCCGTCAATTCAGGAGACGTCATTTTCACAGTCGTTTTCACGGCAATCGCATCGGAGAAAAATCACTATATTTCTGTAAATACTTCAAATATCAGGTCAGAAAGCTAAATACACAAAAATAGAACAATTTAAAGAAATTTTTGAGAAAATTGTCGAAAAATATCGCGAATTGTCAAAAAATAATGAGTTTAATTTTGGATTCCGCATGCTTTTGCTTCAATTTATTTGTCGTGCTCCGTACCTCTTCGTCAGCAATATCAACATAGCGATAATTTTTGTAAAATTTTTTAAAAATACACAAATTTTGTCCAAAATTTATTGGAATCTTTAAGATACATATTTCTGTGAAATTTCATAACTATATGACGTCTATAAGAATAAATAATAACACAGTCCGCGTAATTTTTGAACGGCCCTCGTATATTGCAGAAAGTAGCTGAATATGTAGGTTTCTAAGCCAAGCGGGGCTGTTTCACGAACCTCCCTACGTCGTATTTAAACTCAGAGATTTAAGTGATAAAGTTGTAAAATATGAAACTGATTTTGTTATTGTATATTCAAAAAGATTAATCTATATAAGCTACAAGCAGAATCATATTAAAAATTGCTAATCTTAATGCAGCGAAAGCACAAATCGTCTGCATTCTATTCACAGGTAAACAAACAAATTTACACTCTGATGCTAATTGGAACAGCGTTTTGGCAGCATGGTGACCTTATTCGTTTCTCTATAAAGAAACGATCAGTCGTATTTTAGAGCTGCTAGTACATGTAGTAGAATGGAAATAAAGTCATTAATTGTTGTCGTGAATGATGCAAAATAACCTCCTCGGTCTCGAAATGATGTTTGAAATATAAAAGCCTCGGCTCACGCCTCGGCTTTTATCTTTCAAACAAAATTTCTTGACCTCGGAGGTTATTCTGCAACATTCAAGAAAACTTGGACATTATATTTCTTAAACAATGTCTTTGTATCGACAATAAATGTCAAATGTTCAATGTTAACGAGATTGTTGATATTTCCTGTTTTATCAACTTGTTTGGCAATAGCTAGCTTGCTAAATGTTAGTATGCAGAGGGAGCTTGATTACTATTTTAATATCTCAAAATTTCATATAAATTATCAAACAAGGTTTCTCTGCTGATGGACAGCGTGTCCCACTTCATATGTAATGTCAATGACTCACCAGTGGATATTTCTGTTGATACCTGTTCCCACACTGGGGCTTAAAACTATAGGTAATCTGGATTTTCTAATAAGAGGATGAACGCTCCTCTTTACCATCTTCAATCACTTTTCTGGAAGGTTCTCAGAAATATTATCTTAAGCTTGTAATTGACACCACACTATAAATAAAATTGACACCCTTCTTTACTTAAAGAAGATTAGAACCTATTTGTTAAACCATTCATACATAAATTATGCGAGCAGAGAATTGACAGAGATCGTAATATCAATAAGGGAATTTTTATGTTATTTTTTTTTTAAATAAGAAAGACGTACATTGATTACTTGTTTACAAATTAATATGACATTTTATCATTATAATCTAGCAAGATGTAAGCTTATAACTGATAAGTATTTATAAGTCTAAAAAAGAATAATTTTCCATAATTTTGTACTTAAATTGGAGTCTAAAGAAAAACAGGAGAGATAACGAAAGGCATCAATGAAAAACTAACCTATTAATAAACTTGCGAACACGATCTCGGCACAGAGGTGGATCAGGCGCTAAATGTGTTCCAATTCATTATGTTTCAGTATTTTTTTTATTTACCTAAAGTTGGAATCATTTACCATAAAAAATAAGGATCTAAATTCGGTATAAAGAATTTAATACCAGGTATAGAGATAACAAACAGTTGTCTGTTAAAACGATACAAATCGGTAGCAGAACAAACACTTCATCACCTGCATACGGAGTATATATATCTCAGTTGATTCGATACGCAAGAGCGTGCTCTACGTATGAACAATTTCTTAAACGAGGTAAATTATTGACAAGCAAGTTGATGAAACAAGAATATCAACAGTCTCGTTTAAAGTCTTCATTTCGTAAATTCTATGGTCGATACAATGACCTTGTCAGCAAATACAATTTATCATTGAGTCATATGCTGACTGACGTTTTTCATACCAATTGTTAGTCCATTATTTATACACTGAATTGACGACAGATTTTTTCCGTTATTTCCTGATCATGACAACGAGCACACGGCGGGTGTGACCGGTCGGCAGGGGATGCTCACTCCTCCATGGCACCTGATCCCACCTCTGATGTTTCAGAGGTCCGTGTTTGCTCTGCTCTTATTTTGTATATTGTTTAATGGGCGTTGAGACTGAATACTGTTCGTTATCTCCATATCCTTCTTTAAACATCAGAGGTGAAAATATAAAGTCCCTTTTTTGGAAAGTAACTTTTCTTTATTTGTTTAATTTCCTTGTTTTGGAAACACACTTATTTTATAAAGTTTCTCTTCGCGGGTCAGCAGGGCCATTGAGCAGTGAGGGTTTTTTTGTGCCAACACCTACTGCGACACGGGACCTCGGTTTATGCGGTTTCACCCGAAGTGCCGGTCTCCAGGTTTTACAGTGGGATTCGAACCCGACGTAAGGATTGACTCCTTACTTCGCGACTCTAGAGCAGACGCTCGAACCAATGCACCAAGCGGGCGACGCTCCTATTTTGTATTGTTTATTGGATTTTAAGCTTAAATTCTGTTCGTTAACTCCATATATTTCACAAAAGCCAATTAGCAATGAGATCACTTCAGATCAAGAACTTCCTTCTTGTAATTTTCCTTTTTACATTAATCCTATTTTTGATATTACATGTTTTTGTAAAAAATTGTATTAAAACCCACTTTTATCGCTACTGTGCATATAGTTTCATCCCAAACTTCAAAAAAGGACTCTCGCATACTAAATGGATGAATTGACAAAAACTTTTTGTATTTTCTTTTAATCTGACGTGCCCTAATTCATGCCTGAATTATCGGCATATTCTATGAAACGGTTGAATTTGTTTGAAACTTGTGTAACTTGTAGTTGGCTTTTGTAATGATCTTTTGGTTTTTACCTTGATTTGTACTTTAAGTTTTGTTATCTATCAATATCATCACTGCTTAAAATTAACACATAACTCATTACTCTAACTTTTTTTTATTTACCCGACTTTAAATAAATATTATCTTATATTTCATAAGTCATAATCTTAGATCGAGCGATATTTGGCATGCTGTGATCAAGACCGCAGAAGTTTTCTGAAAAATAATGCATCCTTTTATTTATGTGCTAGAAGAATATATCATTCAGTTGGAAACTTTAATCTCTGAGGCGCCCTTCGTGTTCATGTGTCTCACTCTTAGTTTGTGGAGACCGGCCTGCACTTTCACGCTTACCAAGAATTTTTGCGTTTTTCTGCCTTATGTTAGCTTTTCGGGCTTCTACTTTTTCGATTTTTACCGTGTTTTAGTTTTCTACTGAATATAATATACGAGTAGTTCGATAATATTCATATAAGGAAATACATAAAGGGTAATTAATGCACTGCATGATAGGATAAAGAATCCATTTCGTGAGTAAGGAAGGGTTGTTTTAAATTTTGGTTTTGAATTTTGGTTTGTATCCATAAAAATATAAAATTACCCTGTCTGAAGGAAGACTGTGGTATAATGTTTTGTGAAATAAAAGTTGTATGATATGTTTTATGAATTTAAAGTTTTGGATGCTTATTATATGTGTAGGGTCTGGGGGGGGGGGGGATTGTCGATATGTTGGTAATAATGGGAAACTCGATAAGCGGAAAAACATTTTTATGGAAAAGACTATAATAAAGCAAAACACAAAAGACGCAACATACGATACGATAAAGGGCAGTAATATTAAAAATATCAAAAGGAGGCGGGGCCCAATTCAATTTATACGAAAACATTTAACCATATCAACCGATTACCACGAAGTAGAACAATTTAATTTTAAAATGAATAGAAGCGTTAGACTACATTAAATTCTCTGAATATGCAAAATCTAATAATGAAATTTTGAACAGTAAGGTCGAAAAGAAATAGCTCACGCAGTAAAGTAGAGGTGCGCAATGGAAATATCGACAATTTAATGTATTCATAATCAGGATGGCAATTATTTTTAGTACATTATTTACATAGGATGATTGTTATTTTTTTAATAATTACATATTGAGGACGATTATATTTTATATTTAGACTTGTCACGTGATGCGACAGTCACGTGATTTTAGCACAATTACTTGCAGTTTTGAGGTTATCTATAAATTTCGCAAGTGCAAGGGCATAACCAAATTATAATTCTAAGTTTAGTTTAGAAATATTTTCAACACACTTTGTAGTTTCTGAAAAATGCTGCGATCCTATTTAGATTCGGCAATTTCATTGTTAAAATCATATTTGTATGACCGAATGCTCTATTTTTTGCTGGTCAGTGGCATGAAATATTACTATAATTAAATTATTTTTAAGATTTTATAAGGATCGAAGCACTTTTCAGATACCATAATACTTATAGAGTTGATCTTTAAAAGTTTACCATGATCCATTGAGTGTACATGTATGCCCTTGCACTAGAACGATTTATTAAGACCCTCACATTACCCTCTGATGTACTTGCCTACAAATATACGGCAGTATCAATAAAATCGTAAAGCATACAGTTAATGGCCTATACAATATCCGTAAACGATATTTTATTTAAATAAAATATTACTTGATTTGCCTCTCACTGTATACAAACTGCGAAATGACATCATATCAACAAGTACATTGCTATCAGTGACTTGTTAATAACTTGTTATGTGGGATTTAACTAAAGACAAAACAGCATGTTATAGTAAGTTTTTATGTACATGTGTAGTTTAATGGTTTCCTGCGGGTTAAAATAGCAAATCACCCTATTTTGTGGAATTTCAAAAATATTGTCGGTTTTGTATGATGTCAAAGTTACGTTTTCCCGTACAAATAAGGCTCCTCCCCCTTTTTGTAACTTTAAATGTGCTGCGCACCGCGATGTTCTTATCAATGTGACAAGAGAGTAGCAGACAAAGTCACCTCTTATCTCATTATAAAGTACTATTTATAGATGATTTAATTACAAATGAATACAAATGCAAAACTTTTGTTTAATAGCATACTTAAATATTCAATGGAAAGTACATTGAATTTTTTTGTGTGTAAAGAGATGGCACGCTTAAAAAATAGATGTGCCCCGTGAAACTGCCCCTTTTCAAAACTTAACAAACACGTAATAGATTTTAACTATTATTTAGATGATTATAGAATATTTAAACTTCATAAGTACCGCTGTTTTTGAAAAATAGAGCACATAGGTTAAATGTAAACAGAATTTGGCAATTGAAAAAAGAATTTACATAGAATAAAAAAGAGTTACATGTTGGATAGAATGAAATCTCATAAAGCTTTTCGTAAAAGGCAATAAATTTTAAAAAATGCTTAACTTTTGATTTTTTTTCAAATTTGATATTTTACATAGGGTTAAGGGATGCTCACTTCTCCCGTGGCACCTGATCCCACTTCTGATGCTCTGGAGGTCCTTGTTTGCTTTGCTCCTTTTTGTGTTGTTTAATGAACTCTTGAGCTTAAATTCTATTTGTTATTTCCATATATGTTATACATAGTTACCACATATATATATTTGTTTTTATTGAATACTAGTACCTAAATTTACAATAAGATTTGGACATGACGAAGAGTATTCGTGCTCAAAATCAACTTAAAGAAAGAGTCTAAGTTACATTTTGCAGAAGAAGGACACATTTACAAGGTAAAGATTAAATGGTCAAAGTTGGTATTCAAAGGAAGGCCTTGTCACAAGGAATGCACAATTTACATATGAAGAGCACTTTACAAATTTGTGTCAATGTTTTTTTAAGTGAGTCAAACTCAAAGGTCAAGGTAAAACGATGAAAAATATTTATATCCTAAGAAAGTTCTTGTTGAATATGCATGTGAAGAACGCAAGGTCCAACACTACCCGTCAAAACTTAAAGGCAGAGATATTGGGTAAATTTTATGAAAAGTGAGTCAAAATCCATAATAAAGGGATCAGAAATGACGGTGCCAAAAGAAACAAAATTGGAATATGAAAGCCATAGTGCAAACAAATTAAAAGTTAAGGACAAGGTTAAAATAATGCAGACGCACCGGCAGTACAAATTGACGCTCGAAAATATTCAATTAGAAAATCTCAGGTTAGGGTTTTTTGACAGACAGACGGACAGGTTGTCATGGAAAAAATGTTATACCACGAATCTTTGAAAATTGAGTCATAATCATTTTTGGACGACATGATCTCCAAAAAAAGATGTTTGCAAGTAAAAAAAATCATGCATCTTTTTCATAGTTCGGAGTAATGGTTTGTACAGTGTGCTTTAATGAAATAATTTTGTAAACGACCAAAGACAAAGTACACTGCAAGTATTTAGAATGAATTCCGTTTCTATTTTTTAAAAAAAGTTTTGTATTATGTCTTGAACTTCAATTTATTGTTTGGAATGGTTGTATAATGTGTTTAAAAATCAAATGTCTTCGTGTAATTGATTTTGAAAAGAAATTCTGATTTCAAATGTTCTAAAAGCGGTTCGAGGTATTTATTTTATTCACAACTGTTTTACACTTCTTCTCGAATATACTGCTGTACAGTACCTTGAGGTTACTCATTGTGGAAATGTACCAAAATAGTCTTGTTGAATGACACCAACGAAATATTCAAACATTCTGTGCAACGCCCTCTAAACGTCATTGTGATAGAAAAATGTTACAGTAACTCAGTGTACAGGGTGTTTCACAATATATGTCACCAAAAATACCAAAACACTATAGGTAAGCATATTGATCTAAAATTATGTTATTGCAAATTATCGGGAAACTTATAATATACCATTCTGTAACTGATGATTTAATCAGTGTGTCACAATTTCAGCTGTTCTCAAAATGGGGTACAACTTGAAACAAAAATTTGTTGTAAACTTTTATAATAAGAACGATATCTTAAATATTGTACAGGGTGTGATGATGAAAAATATCTAGACCAGAAATCGCTGTCTAGTTTTCATATATTAATAAGTATAATTAGAGAGTTTGAACTAAATTATAACATAAAGACAAAAGACAGTTACATGTAAATCCCCCCCCCCTCCCCCCAACAAAAATCAAGAAGAGATGAGAACAATATCTAAGTGAAGTCAATCATTGAGAAAACCTCATGAAAGTTAGATCCGAATTTAGGGAACTACCATTGATTGTAACAATGCCGATAAATGTATCTTGTGTATTTACTTTTTAAAAATCTTGAATTTGAGTTAAGTGTGTCTGCATACAAGATTTCAACATCTAAAGCCAACTGACGTTCAGAGCCGATTAAAACTGCAAAGTTGACTGCATGTTTTATATATATATATATATATATATATATATATATATATATATATATATATATATATATATATATATATATATATATATATATATATATATATATATATATATATATATATATATATATATATATATATATATATATATATATATAATATAAAGGAAGAGCGAAAGAAGTGGACACTAATTAACACATACCGGTAGTTCTGAAACGACACATTTATTTTAATGCAACTTTAAATAAAAATAGATATACACTTTGGGGGTTCTAAAGAGCCAGATATAAAACAAGAAAAGTCTCAAGTATCCTGTGAAGCTTACAAAACAGTGGTCAGAAATTTATCAACATTAGTCTCTTAAGTTACTAGTATTTAGGACAATATATGTTGGGAAAATACTTGAAGAATGACATATTAGGATTTGTTGCCATAGTAACTGAAGTGGAGAATGTTGTATACTTCAATTCTGACTCAAAAAAAGTAATTTTGAATATATGCTGATTAAAATGATGTATAAAATGTATATGTAACTTTTGTTGTAAATTATCTATCTGTCTTTAGATGTGTGACATATATTGTGAAACACCATTTATGTCAAAAGGTTCTGAGATATTCAGCTACCACTTCGACGAAGATTCAATTTCGGAATAAATTAAACATAGCATAATTTATTGCAATCCAGCCTACGTAACCATTTCTTGGTACAAGCATAGCTTAACCCCGCCTATCGTAAGGTGCAATGCATTATTTTTAAAAACGTTAAAAGATATTTCCATAGGAAGACACTGTTTTTTTTAAAGTCATTACTGAGGTCAGTAACTTACAAAGTTGATGTTTATTCAATTTTGTTTTTACATTATTTGAAATGGCGAATGAATGTAAACATATCAAAGTCGCTTTTCTCACCCTGTTATGCATTGGGATATACGTATACCTGTATGATCTAACGTGTAGGAATTTTTATATTTCCAAATCCATACTAGAAGACGTTAAGCAGTCTCTTAACATGCAAGTCCTAATAATAAAGAGTGAAGAACGGACAGCAAATTTTCTGGATGAATCTTCATTTCATGGAAAGACAAATCGTGCATTACAAAGCGAGACCAAGATCAAACTTAATAATGAAAAAATTGTGAACAAATCAGAAAACTTGAAACGTGCTCAAGAGAGAACTTCGAGAAAAATTGATAATTTGAAGCAGGAGGTGATCACTAAGGAATATCAAGAGAAAAATAAGTATGAATTTCCAGTGATAACATTATTCACCTCATGGTCAGTAGATATCGAGAAATATCTCTGTCGAAACACAACGGTTCATAACTGGTCCAGATTGAAACCGACCATTACACCGATTCTTTTCACAAATGATACAGATCTTACGAAAAGAGTCCAAAAGAAAGGTTGGAAAGTCCACCCAGTGGTTAAAACAGGAATTGGTATTCCGGTTTTAAAGGACATGTTTCTTGCAGCCATGAACTTTTCAAAATCGGCTTTTTATGGCTACGCAAACGGGGATATTCTATTTACAGAGGGACTATTAAAAACTGTTTTAGCTGTTGAGAACATGATAGATGTGTACAATAATACAATACTTATGATAGGACAGAGGACTAACGTACAAAATATATCCATGCAGGATGCAGGGGATTTCGAATTGTTAAGGAATATTTCGAAACAAAGAGGAGAGTTGTTTACGGCATGGGGTGAGGATTATTTTATAACAAGTGCTAATTATCCGTGGAAGGATATGCCTGATGTTGTCATCGGAAGGCGGGCTTTTGATAATTTTATAGTAATAGAATCTTTGAAGCGAGGATTCATTGTTATAGATGCTACAAAAACAGTTTTAGCGGTTCATCACACGACAAAGAGTGGAAATTTCGAAAATCGTAAGAAAGAAAATAACGATTACAATGTAAAAATTATCTCTAAATATTATAAGAATGGAACTATTAATTATGCCAAAGGTCTCACAAAATGTGCTAACTATTACACTAACATTTTATCAAACAACACAATCACACTTTTGAAAAAGAAGAAACCATATTGTTAAATTCATGTTCATGATGCTACACGTGTATGTGCATGTCTGAGTATTTTGTTCTTTAGTGTAATTTACAGTACACTTTTACTATATCAAAAATAATATCCATAATTACGACCGTTTCCCAAAGTTTAGTTGTCTTTTACCTATTTATGTAAAATTATTAATTGTTCAATCTTAATATCAAGATCATGAAGCTTTTAATGAAATCGGTTTTCGTGGTCAATCTGTTTATAATTTTTTTTTTAGATAAATTTATTTATTTGAAAGCTAAACTTTTATAAATATCTGATTTGGTCTGATTTATATTTAAAACATTTACTTGAGTTGTATTTAACATTGAAATAAAACTTAATTTGATTTTTGCTTGTGTTAAAATCAATTTGAAAATCTATAAATAGAATTAACTTGTTGATTGCTACTTATATTCATGTTTATGTTAAAATTTTAGTAAGCAGGTGATGTTCACTTTTCCATGGCATCTGATCCAACATCTATTTTTTAAAGAGGTTCTTGTTTGGTATGCTCCAATTTTTTTTTTCAGTGAAATGGAATTTGAGCTTGAATACTGTAAATTATCTCCATTTACATGTATTACATACTGTAAAACACTCGTAGCTAATACATGTAAGATTTGAACTAATGACTTCCGTAAAGTAAATTTATTCCCCGTGTCTTAAAAATACATATATTGGAAACTTAATATATATCACAAATTATGCATTAAAATATGCATAATATTCAGTCACTGTACCCTTTTTATCAGCGTGTTTTTTTTCATGAAAAAGAAATCAAACATTAAGATTATTTTTACGATGTTTTTTTTATGCAAAAAAATTAGAAGGCTTACGTCTGGAATAAAAAAGAAATGGGCATCTGCTACGATGTCTATGCTGGTTTCATTTCTGAAATTTAATTACGAGCATATCAAGTAAACTTTATTCAAAAACGTCTACATGAAAAGAAGTATCTTGCTTCAATTAGACTTTTAGAAATATCAACGGTATCCTGACATTTGTTTCATATTCGGATATTAAACTAGCTAGAGAAAGAAACTGGATGCAATAAATACACTTTGAAGAATATAGGAAATTTTCTTTTCTATTTTACATTTTCCTTGTTTAATTCTAATAATAATAAACAAATGTATTGTTATCATCTGAAATTGAGTTTATTACTCCAATTAATATTAATTCGATTCGCAAGAGCATGTTTGAATAATACGCATGAATAATCTTTATTACAACTATTTACAAAGAATTTGAGGGGTTAATTATATTTTTAAAGATATACTGACGAAGTACTATAAATGAGCAGGTTATTTCCATTCTATTTTTTGTGTGTGGCAAGTTCAATTTTATTTGAACCAACTGTAGAAAAGAGTATCAATTGAGAAGTTTGTATTTGTATTCAAATAGTACACACGAACATGTACCTCCGTGCAAAAGACATTTTTTTAGAATTTTCCTAGCATATATAGAAGTTGTTTATTTGTGTACCTAGTTGATTATAATTTAAGCAAAACTTTACAGAAAGTAACATTATTCAGACACCTAACAAAAAATGCAATTTTTAACAAACAAGACAAAACTTTTCACTAAATCTTATACCGATACATCAAATTATGTACCAACATGAGTTGTTTGGGATTATTTAAATGCTTGTTTAACGTCCCTTTAAAGAGAATTTTTCACTTAGTTAGAAACGTCACCTTTTGTCAATGGCACATAGGACCGCTGAGCAGTGAGGTATCCTTTTTCGTGCCAACACCTATTGTTACATTGGATCTAGCTCGATTCATATATCTCATCCGGAGGAACGGTCTCCATGTCTTTATTGAATTTTAGTTGAGTACAAATTTTTATTGATATGTCACTGTTAAGTATTTTGAGATTTTTTTTTATAAAGACGGACAAACTTGATTAATTCCAGGACTATTCTAGTTACTTTAACACAATCCATCTATAAACTACTTCAGGGGCTTTTTTTCGTAAAATAAAAATGCTTCTTTATCATTGTGTATATAAATACGCAATAGCACGGCGACTTTGACCTTATTTGTCATTGTCTACAATCATAAAATAAAAATTGGTTAATATCCTGAAATTCATTTCGTTATTGAATTTCATAATCAAGACAGAATTTTGTAGAAAAGATAAAGATTATTAGATATGAATGGGAAATTTAAACGTGTTAAAGTAACAAATGACAGAATATGAACGTTAATGAGATATTCTACCCAAATGGATTTTGGTTTCTCACGTTCTTGTTTTTTTAACGATGAATTTAGAAAAAAATATTTTCTAAACCAATTTGATATGTAAAACTGGCCGCGGAAAGAAATGCACCTGTTCATTACCTTACTTATTTTCATTTTTGTGCCCGGTATCATCTAAAACAATAAACGCACTTTATGATAATTGAGGAAAAAAACAAGTGAAACTTAAAAAGTCTAATGAAGGCAAAGAACTATATTTCTATAGTCACAATGACCTTGTCAGGAAACACATACTATCATTAAGTCAAATGCTGTCTGATTTTTTTCCTTCTTGTTTTTACACAATTATATGCACACTAAATTGTCCATGGTATTTTCCGTTACAATTTTGTATATTCCAATCATGAAAAGGAGGACACGGCTGATGTGACCAATCGGCAGGGCGTGCTAACTCATCTATGGTACCTGATCCCAATTGTCGACATTTCAAAGTGTAAATAATTGTCTAAAATTGGTAAGAAAACATCATTGAGCATTTGATTTCTTCGTATTGGTTGACAAGGATTCATGCATTCTGCCGTAGAAAGTCATTTAAGGAAATCTTAAGCGTTTGTGTAATTTTATCGGAAACATTTATATATATGACATGGATAATTTCGGTAATTTGTTGATTAATCTTACACGTTAATATCTTATTTGAAAATTTTTTTAAGAAAGGGATAAATATCATAAAATTATTTTTTTTTTATTCCCTGACTTGCATTAACAGATAATAGAGTATTCCACATGCCTAATAACAATTGTATATCAAACGAGATAACGTAAGTTTTACCTTCGTCAAATTTCGTTTTTACGTCTCTCTACATCTTTTTTTTCAAATTCTCGAATAGAACGTAAAATAACAAACAATCAATCAATCCTTATACATCTTATGATATCTCGCTATCACCTACCTATATAGGGTGTTCATATCTCCCATCAACTTTACTAAAGAGCTTGTTCTGAGTACGATTATTTCACCAAGCTAGGCTACTGACAGATAAGTTGATTAAGATGGGAATACCTCTTTTAACACAGGATTAATTTTCTTTCAATTCTAATGTTGTGAAAGTGGCTTTGATAGCAGTTACACAGTTCAATTGGTTGCATTATGGCTGAACGGTTTGATAACAAAAAGGCCTTCGTTTTTACTCTGAATTTTACCGAAATTAGTATATACATTAGGAATATTTCAGATCAAAGAGGAGAATTATTTACTGCATGGGGTGAAGATTATTTCATAACAAATGCTAATTATCCGTGGAAGGAAATACCTGATGTTGTCATTGGAAGGCGTGCTTATGATAATTTTCTGGTTATAGAGTCTTTGAGGCGAGGATTCATTGTTATAGATGCTACAAAAACAATTTTAGCGGTTCATCGCACGACAAAGAGTGGAAATTTCGAAAATCGTAAGAAAGAAAATAACGATTACAATGTAAAAATTATTTCAGAATATAACAGGAATGAGACAATTAATTATGTTAAAGGTCTTACAAAATGCGCCAATTATTATACAAATTTTTCGTCGAACGGCACAATAACACTTTTAAAAAAGAAGATACCAGATTGTTAACATTTAGGATAATTGAGAAGATATGAAAATCGTGATATATATGTGTATGGTCTTTTGTGTATCTTAAATTACTGTTATTAAAGCAAACAGAAATAACAAAAAGGCAAACAAAAACAATTCTATACTTTGTTTTCGTTTTCCAAAGGAAAGCTTTTTTGAATTAATCTAACAAGAATTGATAAATTTAATATCTTATCATCAATATCTAAGTCTTGTTGCTCAAGATGCACATTTCCGTTTTAAATAAGTATTTTCAATGGACAGCTAGCTACGATATAAATTAAATTCCTTTTTGACAACATGTATTTAAAATAAAATCCTGTGCTTGACTGCTTAAAAGAATGGAATATATAGAGATATTTGTAAAGACAAAGATAAACGAACGCTAGGCTTTTGCATTTTTTTATCTGACAATAAAGCTAACTGCCAGTTTTGAAATGATTCAAATAAATAATATTTCATGGATCGATTCTAGTACAGTTATAGCAACATTGAAACAATTCATTGATAAACTACGTGAACAAATATGCATTAAATCTTGCACCCTTCAGGATCTGTGTTATTATAATGTAAAAAAAAATGTAAAAATGTAAAAAAAATAAATAAATAAATAAATAAATAAATGATGTTTGTAGGTCGGGTACACTATGTAATCTTCGTAGTTAAGTTAATTTTTTCTGCGTAGTAGCACGACCTTAAATTTGTCATCGTCTCCAATCATAAAATTAAAATTGGTTAACATCCTGAATTTTATTTCCCTATTGAATTTCAGAATCAAGACGAAATTCTGTATAAAAGATAAAAGATTATTAAATATGAATGGGGAATAAAAACGTGGCAAAGCAACAAATGACAGAATATTAACGTTAAAGAGACAAATAAGCCAGAGGGATTTTTCTCATATCTTTGTTTTTCTAACTATGAATTTAAATGAAAACTATAGCTGTTGCATGAAATGTACTGTTTATTATTATACTTTTTTTTCTTTTTCGTTAAACAATAAACGTTTTTTTTATAATAATGGAAGGAAAAACAGGCGCTAAAGTTTAAAAAGTCTAATGAAGGTCAAGAACTGTAATACAATGACCTTATTATATCATTAAGTCAAATGCTGACTAACGTTTTACAAACTAGATTTCTCAGAATTATTTACACACTTTTTTCCGTTACAATTTTGTATGTTCCTATCATGGCAAGGAGGACACAGATCAATTAGGATCACCAGTTACAGATGTTAATGATAACACAACTGAGAAATATTAGCAGTCTTCTCACAAATAATACAGAACTGAAAAGAGTCCAAAATAAAGGCTGGAATGTCCATCCTGTAGTAAAAACAGGTATAGGTATTCCGGTTTTGAAGGACATGTTTCTTGCAGCAAAGAACTTTACAAAATCTACATTTTTTGCCTACGCAAACGGGGATATTCTATTTACAGAGGTACTATCAAAAACTGTTTTAGCTGTTGAAAAAATGATAGGTGTGTACAATAATACAATTTTTATTATAGGACAGAGGACTAACGTACGAAATATATCCATGCAGGATGCAGGGGATTTTAAATTGTTAAGGAATATTTCAAAACAAAGAGGAGAATTATTTACTGTATGGGGTGAGGATTATTTTTATAACTAATGCTAATTATCCGTGGACTGATATGCCTGGTTGTCATCGGAAGGCGTGCTTATGATAATTTTCTGGTTATAGAATCTTTGAGGCGAGGATTTATTGTTATAGATGCTACAAAAACAGTTTAAGCTGAGTGTAAGAGTGGAAATTTCGAAAATCGTAAGAAAGAAAATAACGATTACAATGTTAAAATTATTTCTGAATATTACAGGAATGAGACCATTAATTAATTATGTTCAAGGTCTCACAAAATTTGCGAACTATTATACGAATTTTTCATCGAACAGCACAATAACACTTTTAAAAAAGAAAAAAACCCTATTATTAACATTGAGGATTTACAGGAAGATCTTAATATGTATGTTTTTTCGTATGTTATTGTTTTTAAAGCAAACAGAAATAACAAAAAGGCATACAAAATAGTTATTACACTTTATGCTCGTTTTCCCCAGGCAAGCTGTTTTGCATTTATCTACCTAGAATTGATTAAATTTTATATCTCATAATCAGTATCGACAGCTCGCTGTGGTCATGTTACTCATGATGTACATTTTCGTTTAAAATATATATTTTCAATGTACAGCTACAGCTCAGATATAAAATTGAATTCTCTTTCGGCAACATGCATTTAATTCATTACTTAGTAAGTAAGACTAGTGTGAAATCAGAAGTTTAATCTGAGGCACAGGGTGGGTAGACAATATCGATAGGTAGACCTCTTGGTTCAACATTGAAAGCTTTGAACTATTTATACTCTGCTTAGAAAATATAAAACTTCCTTTCGAAATAATCGAAATACGATGAATACTTTAAACATCCAAAAATATTTCCATTTATCAATTTCACCTCCTGCACTAGTTCTGCTGCTGCCAATGGCTTTGACATTTATAATTTTTATTGAATTCCCAGAGTAACTCATTTTTACCCACGATAATTCTTCAAACTTCATCTTTAAAGTAAATCATATCATATAGGGAAAGTTATTAAATTTAAAATAAATTTTCAGGAAATGCGAATTTAAAAAAATCTACTATGCATTTTCCACTTCAAATTTAATCTACAACCACATTGTAGAAATACAAATCATAGGTATCAAGGCTTTCGAAGAAACTACATGATTTTTATTCATATAAGGTACATTACTTTCTATTTAAATTGATCATTTTACAATGCTGAGTGTATACAGATTTTCCTATGAATGCAAAACACCATGAATTACTTCTAATTTCGAATCATGTAAATACATGTTGGTACCTATGGTAAGATAAAAAAAATAACCTCAAATTCTTTAAAAAGATAATTTCAAAATACATTTATGGTGAAAAAATTTCGACTTTTAACAAAATAAAAATTTTAACATGAAAAGAATGAATTTTTAAGCTTCACTTTGAGACCTTATCAATTAAATTATAAATTAAAGAGTATTCCTTCCTAGCTGAGGATTGGAGTTTCTTAATGATGAATCATGTAAATCTAAAGAAGCAGAAAAAAGAACTTGATAGTTACAGAATGTATTTGTCTTCATTTGATTAAAAACCTATCTGACAATGTTTGCTTTCTTAGGAGTTCATTAATTTGCAAAACACTGAATGAAGTACTAGTTAAATGTTAAATGAAGTAAAAATGTTACAAAAAGTATGAAAAAAAGAAAACAATGATGATCAATGAAAAATAAAACCGCTGGTAGAATCAGAAGACCTATCGATATTCTGCGATAATGCTTTCGTGAGATAGACCGTTACAGTATTTTGGCGAAAAATTTATTGGTATTTATTGATCCCTTTTCAATTATGATTTAAAATTTCTGCATTGTAAATTAATTCAAAGCTTCGTTGCTATGTCTTTACATTAGTAGTTACAAATTTTCATTAAATATACAATAACTATATATATAGATATATTAGGGATTTTTAAAGAATTTTTTTAACACTATATGAAGAAGCCCGTGCACACAAGAAAAATCCTTGGTTGTGAATTTTTTACCTTAATATAACTTTGAATTTCAAAAGCATTATTACATTTACACCTCTGTATTCTTTGTTTTAATAAAATATTTTCTATAAAATAATCCCCTCTAGTCATTTCAGGACGATAAAAAACACTCTGGTTAAAATCAATCCACGTCTTCTCCCTTCCTGGCAAGTGAAAGGAGAAGGGGCTGGTTTCTAATCAGACTGATAAAAAGCAGCACCTCCTCTCCACTAACACAACAGGAAGAGATTGTCACAAGCACTTGACATTATCAAACAAGATGTGTTTGTGAAACACTATGCGTCCGGTGGCAACAAAGTTTGATAAAAGCTACTTTTAGCATATTGATGATAGGCAATGTCACAAGATCATTGAACTTGGTGTCATTTGAAAGTACTTTATTAGTGGAGAATGCATAGAAATATGAAGTCTCTATCTCTCATGGTTCAAAAGTTAAGATCAAGGTTTTAATAGACTGTTTTTAGCATAAAAGGCACATTCAAGGTCACAGGGTCATTAACCTGGGTGACATTTGAAAGAACTTAAGTAGTGGAGTATGCATTCCAAATATGAACTCTCTATCTCTCATGGTTCAAAACTTTTGACAAAGGTTAAAGGACAAACAGACATAAACAGATAAACAGACAAACAGACAGGACAAAAACAAAATACACCTCGAATCTTTCGATCCGGCCGCATAAAAAAATATAATATAACCCTTACTCTAAAAAGGTAAGGGTAGTATGTTGAAATAAGAAAAATATGTAACGTCAAGTGCGTGTTGAGATTATATTTAATAATTAATTATTTTCCCCAACTCTTGTAAAGAGCAAACACCTAAAACAAAGGAAAGGGGGTGTCTAACAAGCATTTATTTAAACAATAAATAGATGTAATAAATATTATTCCATGCCTCATGTTTTAGATTCCATTATGATTAATCTCTTATATTTAATGTTTATTCGTAGAGAAAAATAAAAAAAATATCTGTTTCATATTTGTATATTTTACTTGAAAAAAAGATCTTATTGGTAACCTAACAACCAAACTCTATGAAAAACGTGATGGTTTTCACTTTTCAATCGTAAACTTCCCTTAGTTCTTAATTTCATAAAGAAATACATTAAAATATAATTTTACGCGAAGGTGAATTATGTAACACTTAAAATATGATCTCATTAAAAATAAAACAAATATTGTAATCAGATGCAAATGAAATTGGGAATTTGATAAATCAGTAAAAATTAAAATTCTGTCACTAAGCAAAACAGAACAGATAGCACTTTTGCAAAAAAAAAAAATGAGTTCATTTTAATTTTTTTTTTGTATGAAATGCAGTTTAATGCATGCATAAATGGTTCAATATTGATAACCTTTTACATGTGTAATAACCTCGTGAGAGCATCTCGAGTACGTTTTAGTAATTCTTTTTCATAGATTTTTATCGCAAGTCAATTAGTTTTGCAAGAAAAGATTTAGTTAATTTTACATCTTATGATATGAACTTCAGTTCACTGCATGCATAAAGGCTCAATATTGATAACCTATTACCCGTGATAGCATCACGAAGACGTTTTAGCGGTTTTTTCATAGATTGTATCACAGGCCATCTTCCTCCCTAAAGTGAGGCATACAAAAAAAAAATATTAAGGTCTATTGATACTCTATTCTTAATTTCACGGAAAAGAAATAGACTGCACAGAACGACAAACTTAGTTTATTCAACTAGCGTGCCTAGTAAAGCGTTCATCCAGGGAGTGAGAATCCTATGCTGCTGGGGGTTATTACTACTTTCGTAATGTCTTTTTCCTCCAAGATATAACAACGAAGTGTTTACCTGCAAAGTTTTACATGCATAGTTGGATTTGACCTATCAAATTCACACCGATCTCAGTTTATGCGTTACGTAAGGGCATGATCTACGTTTGAACATTTGAAACGATGTAAGTTATTGACAAATAAAATAATGAAACGAGAAGATCAGCAGACTCGTTTAAAGTCAACATTTAAATTCTATGGTCGGTACAACGACCTTATCAGCAAATACAATTTGTTTTCAAGTCAAATGCTGACTAATATTTTTCATACTTATTGTTAGACAGTTATTTACACACTGAACCGACGAATTTTTCGTTATTTCTCAATCATGACAGGGAGAACATGACAGAATGTTTGGCAGATGATGCTCACTACTATATAGTTCTTGATCCCTGTGCTGATAATTTGGAGTTATGTGGTTGCTCTTTGTGAATTGTATATACGCGTTGAACTACATTATAGTCTCTGAATATTCAAGTCCTGATAATGAAATTCCGAACAGTAAGGGCAAAAACAAGTAGCTCTCTGCAATATTCTTGTCAATGTGACAAGAAAGAAGCAGACATCGTTACTTTTCATCTCATAATATAGTACTATTTATAGATAATAAGATTACAAATTAATAAAAATACACCAGTTTTGTTTAATTTCATACTTAAATATTAAAGAGAGAGTACATTGAATTTATTTTACTGTTTTTAGGGATGGCACGCTTGAAAAAGTGATGTCCCTCGTAAAATTGCCTTTTTTTCAAAATTAAACACGTTATAGATCTTAACTATCATTGAAATATTAGAATTTTTAAACTCAAATAAGTACCGCATTTTGGAAAAATAAAGGAATAAATTATTAAACTTAAAGATAATTTGGAAATTGTAAAAAAAAAATTGCATAAAATGAAATACAATTATATGTAGGATAGAATGAATTCCCAAGAAAAAACTTTTTGTACAAGGACAGAAATTTAAAAAAACTTTTGAATTTGTTTCAAATTTGATATTTTAAATAGGGTTAGGGAATGCTTACTCCTCCATTGTTCCTGATCCAACACCTAATGCCTTGGAGGTCCTTGTTTTTTCTTGTCCAATTTTGTTTTGTTCTATGAACTTTTGAGCTTGAATTCAGTTCGTTATTTCCATATACTTCATACATAGTTTCCATGAACATATGGAGATAACGAAGGGTATTCAAAATAAGTAGTCCATTCAACAATACAAAATGTTTTTTATTGAATACCTAAATTTTCAATAAAATTTGGACATTACGAACAGTATTCATGCTCGAAGTCAACTTATAAAAAGAGTCTAGGTTAAAAAAGAAAATTTCAAGGTAAAGATTTAGTGGTTTATAGAGTTGGTATTCGAAGAAAAGCCATGTCACAAGGGATGAACGATATTTAACATATTTTTATCCTTTGAAAGGTGTTAGCACAATACATATGCATGTAAAGAATAAAACGTCCAACACTGCCTATTTTAAAATTAAGGGCAAGGACTATTGGGTAAATGAATTTTTAATTAAATAAAAAAAATCGGTCAAAATCCATTATCAAGGGATCAAATAAGACGGTGCTCAAAGAAATATCCTGTCAAAAGGAATACAAATAAAGATTTTGAATATGAAAGCCATCGAGAAACAAAGTAAAAGTAAGGGCAATGTATAAAAGATACAGACACACCGGTAGTGCAGAGAGGATTGGACAGAAAAATGTAATCAGAAAATCTCAGGAAAGGGTTTTAATTGACAGACAGACAGACAGACAGGTAGACAGGGCTGAATGTTATACCATGAATCTTGGAAAATTGCATCATAAACATTTTTGGACGACATGATCTCCCAGATTAGATATTTGCACTAAAAAATTCATCTTTTCTATATTTAGGACTAATTGTCAAATTTGTACCATGTGTTTCAATGAAATATTTTTTCCAAACGGACAAAAAGACAAGATACACTGCAAGTATCTTAATGAGTTCCATAAAAAAAAGTTTTGTATTTCTGTCAAAAGGCTTGGACATCAATTTATTGTTGGGAATGGTTGTGTTATGTGTTTAAAAATCAAACGTTTTGATATAATTGATTTTCGAAAAGAAATCCTGATTTCAAATTTTCTAATATCGGATCGAGGTATTTTGTATCCACTACAGTACTGTTTTACACTACTTCTCGATTTATTTGCTATAGAGTTCCCTTAAATTACTCATTTATTAAATGTACCAAAAAAGTGCTGCTGAACAACACCAAAGAAAAATCAAGATATTGTGTGCAGCGCCCTCTTAACATCATTGTGTAAGTTAAATGTTACAGTAACTCAGTAAATGTTAAAAGGATCTGATATTCAGCTACCACCTCAGCGAAGATTAAATTTCAGAATGAATTAAACAGAGCATAATTCATCACATTCCGGCCAATGTCGCCATTTTTTAGTAAGCATAATTTAACCCCCCCCCCCTATCGGAGGGCAATGCATTTTTTACATAAAGTTTTAAAGATACTTCCCAGTAGGAAGGCACTGTCTATTTAAAGTCTTGACTGAGATCAGTAACCTACAAATTTGATATTTATTCGATCTTTTTCCTTATTTGTAATGGCGAATGAATGGAAACATATCAAAATCGCGTTTCTATTCCTGTTTTGCATTGGGATTTATGTGTATTTATATGATGTAACGAGTAGGAATTTTTACATTTCCAAAACCATAATGGAGGAAGTTCAGCAGTCTCTGAATACGCAAGTCCTAATAATGAAGAGCGACCAACGGACATCGAGTTTTATATTTCATGGTGAGGCAAATCGTGTATCACAAAGCGAGACAAAGGACAAACTTAACAAAGAGAAAACTGTAAACAAATCAGTAAACTTAAAACGTGGTCAAGAGAGAACTTCGAGGAAAATCGATGAATTGAAGCAGGAGGTGATCACTAAGGAGTATCTAAGGAACAATAAATATAAAGTTCCAGTGGTAACATTGTTCACCTCATGGTCAGTAGATATCGAAAAATATCTCTGTCGGAACACAACGGTTCTTAACTGGTCCAGATTGAAGCCGTTTATCTCCCCAATTTTTTTCACAAATGATACAGATCTTATGACAAGAGTCCGAAATAAAGGTTGGAATGTTCATCCTGTGGTTAAAACTGGTATAGGTATTCCGGTTTTGAAGGACATGTTTCTTGCAGCCAAGAACTTTACAAAATCGACTTTTTATGCCTACGCAAACGGGGATATTCTATTTACAGAAGAACTATTAAAAACTGTTTTAGCTGTTGAAAAAATGATAGATATACACAATGATACAATACTTATAATAGGAAAGAGAACTAACGTACAAAATATATCCATGCAGGATGCAGAGAATTTTGATTTGTTAAGGAATATTTCAAAACAAAGAGGAGAATTATTTACTGCATGGGGTGAGGATTATTTTATAACAAGTGCTAATTATCCGTGGAAGGAAATACCTGATGTTGTCATTGGAAGGCGTGCTTATGATAATTTTCTGGTTATAGAGTCTTTGAAGCGAGGATTCATTGTTATCGATGCTACAAAAACAATTTTAGCGGTTCATTACACGACAAAGAGTGGAAATTTCGAAAATCGCAAGAAAGAAAATAACGATTACAATGTTAAAATTATTTCTGAATATTACAGGAATGAGACCATTAAATATGTTCAAGGTCTCACAAAATGTGCCAATTATTATACAAATTTTTCATCGAACAGCACAATAACACTTTTGAAAAAGAAGAAACCCTATTGTTAACATTGAGGATTTATATGAAGATCTTGATATATATGTTTTTTTTTCATATGTTACTGCTTTCAAAGCAAACAGATATGACAAAAAGGCATATAAAACAGTTATTACACTTTATGCTTTTTTCCCAAGGCAAGCTGTTTTGCATTTATCTACCTAGAATTGATAAAATTCTATATCTCATAATCAGTATCGACAGTTTTCTTTCTGTGGTCATGTTACTCATGATGTACATTTTCGTTAAAATATATATTTACAATGTGCAGCTACAGCTCATATATAAAACTGAATTCTCTTTCGGCAACATACATTTGATTAATAACTTAGTAAGTTCTGTGCATGACTGCTTTCAGTGGCATATGTTCCTTTCTGCTGATGTGTAGGCTAATGTGAAGTCACAAATTTAATCTGAGGCAAGGGTGGGTAGACAGTATAGATAGGTAGACCACTTGGTTCAACATTGAGAGCTTTGAACTATTTATACTCTGCTTAGAAGATATGGAACTTCCTTTCGAAATAATCGAAATACGATGAATACTTTAAACTTCCGAAAATATTTCCAGTTATCAATTTTGCATCCTGCACTAGTTCTGTTGCTGCCAATGGTTTTGAAATTTATATTTATCATTGAACTCCCAGAGTAACGCGTTTTTACTCACGATAATTCTTAAAACTTTATCTTTAAAGTAAATCATATCATATAGGGAAAGTTGTTAAATTTAAAATAGATTTTCAGGAAATGCGAATTAAAAAAAAAAACCTACTATGCATTTTCCACTTCAAATCTAATCAACAACCAGAAATAAAAATTATAGGTATCAAGGCTTTTGAAGAAACTACACGATTTTTATGCATATAAGGTACATTAATTTCTCTTCAAATCGATCATTTTACAATGCTAAGTGTATACAGATTTTCCTATCAATGCAAAACACCATAAATTACTTCTAATTTCATATTATGTTAATAAATTTTTATTTGCTATGGTAAGATGAAAATTAACCTCTATTTCTTTACAAAGGTAATTTCAAAATACATTTATGGTGTAAAAATTTCGACTTTTAACAAACATTGATGCACATTGAGAGGTATAAAATAAAAATTATGGCATGAAAAAATGAATTTTCAAGCTTCATTTTGAGACCTTTTAAATTAAATTATAAATTAAAAAGTTATCCTTCCTAGCTGAGGATTGGAGTACCTTAATGATGAATTACGTATATCTGCTGAAACAAAGAAAAGAACTTGATACTTACAGAATTTATTTGTCTTTATTTGATTAAAAAATTATCAGACAATGTTTCCTTCTTTAGTTGTTCATTAATTTGCAAAACTGTGAATGAAGTACTAGTTAAATGTTAATGAAGTAAAAATGTTATAAAAAGTATGAAAAAAAGAAAACAATGATGATCAAAGAAAAATACAACCGCTGGTAGAATCAGAAGACCTATCGATATTCTGCGATAATGCTTTCGTGAGATAAACTGTATTTTGGCAAAAAATCTATTGGTATTCATTGATCCCTTTCCAATTATGATTTAATTTTTCTGCATTGTAAATTAATTTAAAGCTTCGTTGTTATGTCTTTAAGTTAGTAGTTACAAATTTTCATTAAATGTACAATAACTATATATATATTATGGATGTCAACGAGTACCCAGCTAGTATTCGATACTCGATCGAAGGCCCGAGTATCGAATACTAAATCTGGTACTCAGTTACTCGGTTGTACATATTTTTTTTTCCATTTCGAAGTACATATATTGAGAGAAACTTAAAAAAAAAAATAATTTAAATGTACACTTGGTAATCAGCACAACGTCTCAAAAGCCTATTCAACACCAGGGCCCGTTATCATCATTATAAACAGACATTACAATTGCGATGCGAAAACATGGTTATAGATTATAATATATTTTCTAGGCTCAAGAAAAGTGAGAAAACATCATGACGTCAAACTCACCGTAGAGCCACAGGTTTAGAACGTGCAATATACTGTCTACAAGTACGACATAAACGAGTAAAGTTATTGATTAAATTCTTTATTTCTTGATTCAGTTGACTGAAATTGTTAGTTATAAATCAAAAACACTATTTGAAGAAGTCCGTGCACACAATAAAATCCTTGGTTGTGATTTTTCCCTTAATATTATTTTGTATTTCAAATGCATTCTAACAGTTACACCTCTGTATTCTTTGTGTTAATAAAATATTTTCTATAAAATAACCCCTTTTAGTCATTTCAGGACGATATAAAATCAGTCTGATTAAAATCAACCCACGCCTTCTCCTTTCCTGGTGAGTGAAAGGAGAAGGGGCTGATGAAAAGCAGCTCCTCCTGTTCACCAACACAACAGGAAGAGATTGTCACAAGCACTTGACATCATCAAACACGATATGTTTGAGAAACACTATGCGCCTGGCGGCAACAAAGTTTTTAGCATATAGTTCATAGTCAATGTCACAAGATCATTAAACTTTGTGTCATTTGAAAGTACTTTATTAGTGGAGAATGCATACCAAATATGAAGTATCTATCTCTCATGATTCAAAAGTTATAATGACGGTTTAAAAAGACCTATTTTTAGCATAAAGGGCACATTCAAGGTCACAAGGTCATTTACCTTGGTGTCATATGAAAGTATGTCATTGGTGGTGTTTGCACACCAAATATGAAGTATCTATCTTTTAAGGTTCAAAAGTAATGGAGAAGGATACTACACCTTGTATTTCCTACAAATATACATCGACCATTGCTTCCAAACTTTTCAATTACAAAAACACTTTACATGGCTTGGATATCGACTATCTGAAAAATAATCCCCCTTCGTGTTCATATTCTTCTTCGCCCTATAACTATAGTCCTGCTGGACACGTTATTACAGGTGACGTAAATATAGTTCATAATGAGGACCTTAGATCACTTATTTTAAAAGGTCCTAAATATAGGGAACCCCGATCCTTCAACTGGCGTCGGAATTTCATAAATATTATGGACTCTGTTGAAAATTACGCCAGAAGATGGGCCAGATATGAAAAAGAAGACGTTGACAACTTGTCAGAATGGATTAAAAGTATCAGATCCATGTTAAAGTCACGTATTAAAAGATTGAGTGGCAAAATGAAAACCATCTATCCTTCTGTGTTCAATAAACCAGAAGTGAAAAAAGAATAAGATAGATTACACGATCAGTATGTACTGGTTTCTGCCGACAAAGCAGGTAACAACGTTGTCTTCGTTTGTAAGGCTCTTTATATTAATTGCATTCTAGAAGAACTTGGATTTAATTCTACAAGTGGTAATCCTACTTATACTCATACTTCTCTTTCTAAGGAAGATATTCTTCAAAATCAGTTTTGAATACTTTTAATATTCCACAGAGCCAAAATTAATTTGAGCTACCTTTTTTATATTGGATTCCGAAACTTAATAAGAATCCTTACAAACAAAGATACATTGCAGGTTCCAGTAAATGTTCAACCAAGCCTCTTTCGTTACTTCTCACTAAGATTTTGACAGTAGTGAAGGAAAAACTTCAAGAGTACTGTGCAACTATATATTCAAGAAGTGGTGTAAATCAGATGTGAATACTTAAAAATTCTAAAGAACTTTTGGACAATTTGAAATCACAAGACTTTACAAAAATCAACAGCTTAAAAACTTACGACTTTTCAACATTATACACAACAATTCCCCATGACAAATTAAAATCCAGGCTTTTTTGATATCATTGACAGCTGCTTCTTCAATAAAAATGGAACTCGTAAATTTACTTACCTCGTCAATGGTCATTTGCGAAATTATTTTGTTAAAACAGATTATGATTGCACACATAAGTACTCTGAAGTCGACATCACGAAGATGCTTGAGTTTCTGATTGACAATACCTATGTGGTTTTTGGAGACCAAATATTCCAACAATCTATTGGAATTCCCATGGTTACAAATTGCGCTCCTTTTTTAGCAGACTTATTTTTATATTCATATGAAGCAGAATTTATGCAAAATCTTATGCGTGAAAAGAAGAAAACACTTGCTGTGGCCTTCAACTCGACATTTAGATATATCGACGACGTATTGTCAATTAATAATGATAATTTTCATTCCTACGTCGATACGATATATCCTGGTGAGCTTGAGATAAAAGATACCACAGAGTCCGACATGCTTCATACTTGGATATTTTACTCGAAAAAGACACTAATGGTAATCTAACAACAAAGCTATATGATAAACGTGATGACTTTAACTTTTCTATCGTCAACTTCCCTTACTTATGCAGCAATATATCTTCATCACCTGCATACGGAGTATATATATCTCAGTTGATTCGATACGCAAGAGCATGCTCTACGTATGAACAGTTTCTTAAACGAGGTAAATTATTGACAAGCAAGTTGATGAAACAAGAATATCAACAGTCTCGTTTAAAGTCATCATTTCGTAAGTTCTATGGTCGATACAGTGACCTTGTCAGCAAAAACAATCAAAAACCATCGAGTCAAATGTTGACTGACCTTTTCATATCTATTATAAGTCCATTATTTATACACTGAATTGACGATGGATTTTTTTCGTTAATTCCTGATCATGACAAGGAGCACACGGCGGGTGTGACCGGTCGGGAGGGGATGCTCACTCCTCCATGGGACCTGATTTCACCTCGGATGTTTCGGAGGTCCGTGTTTGCTCCGCTCTTATTTTGTATATTGTTTAATGGACTTAAAGATTGAATACTGTTCGTTATCTCCATATCCTTCCTTATAGTTTGCTAAAAAACTATATTTAGCATATAGGTCACAGGCAAGGTCACAAGGTCATTGAACTTGGTGACATTTTAAAGAACTTAAATAGTGGAGAATGCATACCAAATATGAAGTGTCTATCTCTCTTGGTTCAAAAGTTATGACGAAGGTTAAAGTTTGCAGACAAACAGACATTATACATATATCACAATGTCATACAACATATACCACATGGCTTCGAGGGTGACATACCAGAATATTTGCCCCGAGGTGACTGGAAAGCCCTGGAGTGTTATGTCACCCGATGCCGAAGGCAGAGGGTGACATAACACTCCAGGGCTTTCGTGTCACCGAGGGTGACTTCGATTCACACCCGAGTATCAACTCTTGGTTCACGTCACATGACCGGATGTTTACACAAACATGTGGTTTTCAAGCGAACTCATATGAGTTTGAAGGGTAGCGAAAATAAAATAAATTTCCTCTATGAGTTTTAAAAGGCGGTCAAATAGGTCCATTTTGACATCATCTGTTGAGTTTATTTTTTCTATAGCTTTTGCTGCAGTTGAAATGTTTTTCTTTTTCAGCTCTGAACTTTTTTGGTTTCGAATTTGAATTTATGTCTCTGCTGTTATCCGGCAGTAAGCCTGAAAAATCTAATCAAATAAACATATATTCATATAAATTATAAAGCGTTCATGTAGAAAGTGCTTTTCAAAGTTTGCTTTTAAGGATAAGCGATGCTCAACATAATATTTAGTAAAAAAAAAAATTATTCCTTCGTTCGGGTTTTTCTTTCGACGCCGCCATATCGAAACTCTAGTAATCCTACTGTATGGCTGGGTTAGCTTGGGTAGAGTTCATAGGGTCATATGACGTATTTTGAGTAGTAACTATGGTCGTTCGATTGAAACTCAAGTAACTCGAGTACGTACTCGGGTACGAATCGAAGTCGCCCCGAGGGGCAAATATTCTGGTATAGTCGCCCGAGAAGCCATGTGGTATATGTTGTATGACATTTTTAAAACTAAAAGTAAATTTAAAATCATTCAAAATCGTTAAAATGTACACAAATAATCCAAAAAATGTCTGCTTGACGTTAAAAAATACGCTGTGTTGTTTACTTTTGCTTAACAACCGACGTCATAAAATCTCGAACCCGAACTAAAATGCGTAACGTAAAAACACGTGAACGTGATCGAAAGGATGACATAACAGTTTCAGTCGGGGGTGATATAACTGTTTTCGGCGTGACATAACTGTTTCCGGTGTGACTCAGCATTTTTCAGGGTTTATAGCGAAAATTATTACATTTGTGATATAATAAGAAAACTTATTCAAAAATGTTATATAAACAGATAAACAGACAGGCAGACAGGACAAACACAATATACGCCTCCGATCTTTCGATCCGGGCGCATAAAAAAATATGATATAACCCCTATTCTTAAAAGGTAAGGGTAGTATGTTGTAATAAGAAAAATATGTAACGTCAAGTGCTTGTGGAGATAGGTTATATTTAATAATTAACTATTTTCCACAATACTTGTAAAGAGCAAAACGTAAAACATAGGAAAGAGGGTGTCTGATAAGCACTTTATTTTTAACAATGAATTGATGTACTAAATATTATTACAAAAGTCGTAATAAACCCCACCAGCATGGGATTCTCACTCCCTGGATGAACGCTTTACGAGGCACGCTAGTTGAATAAATTAAGTTTCTCCTTCTGGGCAGTCTATTTCTTTTCCGTGAAATTTAGAACAGAGTATCAATAGACCTTAATATTTTTTTGTATGCCTCACTTTAAGGAAGAAATTGGCATGTGATAAAATCTATGAAAAAATCGATAAAACTTCTTTGTGATGCTATCACGAGGTTTTTAAAAGGTTATCAATATTATACCTTTTAAGCATGCATTGAACTGCAGTTCATATCATAAGATTAAAAATTACCTCGATTTTTTTTTTGCAAAACTAATTGACTTGCGATAAAAATCTATGAAAAAAATCGCTGAAACGTCCTCGAGATACTCTCACGAGGTTATTAATAGGTTATCAATATTGAACCTTTTATGCATGCATTAAACTGCATGCATTTCATACAAAAAAATTAAAATTAACTCAATTCTTTCTTGCAAAACTGCAATCTGTTCTGTTTTGATTAGTGGCAGAATTTTAATTTTTACTCATTTATCAAATTCCCCATTTTATTTGCATCCGATTACAATATTTGTTTTATTTCTAATGAGATCATATTTTAAGTGTTACATAATTCACCTTCGCATAAAATTATATTTTAATGTATTTCTTTATGAAATTAAGGACTAAGGGAAGTTGACGATGGAAAAGTGAAAGCCATCACGTTTATCATAGTGTTTGGTTGTTAGGTTACCAATAAGGTCTTTTTCAAGTAAAATATATATATATAAAATATAAAACACATGTGCCATCTCACTCCAGTGAAGTGCTTTGAATATATTTTTTTCATTTTTCTCTACGAGTAAACATTAAATGTACGAGCTTCATCATAATGGAATCTAAAGCAGGAGACATGGAATGTCTTTTTTCCTCTAATATTTAACCATGAGGCGTTTACCTGCAAAGTTTTACATGCATAGTTGGATGTGACCTATCAAATTCACATCTATCTCAGTTTATGCGTTACGTAAGAGCATGATCTATTTGTGAACATTTTAAAACGATGTAAGTTATTGATAAACAAAGTGATGAAACGAGAAGATCAGCAGACTAAGAAGTCAACAATTAAATTCTATGGTCGGTACAACGACCTTATCAGCAAATACAATTTGTTTTTAAGTCAAATGCTGACTGTTATTCTTCATACTTATTGTTAGACAGTTATTTACACACTGAACCGACGAATTTCTCCGTTATTTCTCAATCATGACGGGGAGAACATGACAGAATGTTTGGCAGATGGTGTTCACTAATATTTGGTACTTGATCCTTACGCTGATATTTTGGAGTTATATGGTTGCTCTTTTTGAATTGTATAGACGCGTTGAATTACATTATAGTCTCTGAATATTCAAGTCCTGATAATGAAATTCTGAACAGTATGGTCAAAAACAAGTAGCTCACCGCAATACTCTTGTTATTGTGGCAAAAAAGAAGCAGACAAATAGCAGACAATTTTTTTTATTTCGTTATAAAGTACTATTTATGAATAACAATTTAATTACAAATAAATAAAAATGCACCACTTTTGTTTAATATCATCCTTAAATATTAAAGAGAGATTACATTAAATTTATTTTACTGTTTTTTTTAATGGAATGGTAGGCTTGAAAAATTGATGTCCCTCGTAAAATTGACATTTTCAAAATTAAACACGTTATAGATCTTAACTATTATTTAAATATTAAAATATTAAACTCAGATAAGTACCACATTTTTTGAAAAATAAAGCTCATAAGTTATTAAACTTAAAGACAATTTGGAATTTGATTTTTTTTTTTACATAAAATGAAATAGAATTACATATTACATATTAAGGATAGAATGAATTCCCAAGAAAAAAAATTTTGTAAAAGGGCAGAAATTCTAAGAGATTGCTAAACTTTTGAATTTGTTTCAAATTTGATATTTTTCATAGAGTTAGGTGATGCTCACTCCTCCATGGCACTTGATCCCACTTCTAATGCTTTGGAGGTCCATGTTTCTTCTGCTGCTATTTTGTATTGTTTAATGAACTTTTGAGCTTTAATTCTAGGTCCGCCGTCATTAAACTTTGAGAATTCTTAACTCAAGTCTTGAAAATTACTCAGCTGATAATTTAACAATAAAACAGAGTTTAAGGAATTTTTATTTTATCAACTTTTTTATGAAGGCCACTGAGTCTGATGATTTTGGATTTGAGAAAATTCTCAGACTTGAGAGCAATCTCAGACTTAAGTATGTTTTAACGGCGGATCCTGCTGTTCGTTATTTACTTATACTTCATAGTTACCATGAAACATATGGAGATAACGAACGGTATTCAAAATAAAAAGTCCATTTAACAATACGAAATTTTTTTATTGAATATTTATTTTTTATTAAATACTTAAATTTACAATGAAATTTGGATATGACGAACAAAAGAGTCTAGGTTAAATATTGTAGAAGGACAAGTTTCAAGATAAGATTAAATGGTCTAAAGTGTTAGTATTCAAAGGAAAGCCAAGTCACAAGGGATGAACGAGATTTAACATATTTTTACCCTTTGAAAGGTCTTAGCACAGTACATATGCATATAAAGAATGAAAGGTCCAACACTACCTGTTTTAAAGTTAAGGACAAGGACAATTAAGTAAATAAATATTTAATTAATAAAAAAAGTTAGGTCATTATCAAGAGGTCAAATATGACGGTGCTCAAAGAAATATCCTGTCAAAAGGAATACAATTACAAATTTGGAATATGAAAGTCAGCAAGCAAACAAATTAAAGTAAAGGGCAAGATTTTAAAAATACAGACACACCGGTAATATGTCAAACGGTTCTGAGATATCAGCTACCACTTCGGCGAAGATTAAATTTCAGAATGAATTAAACAGAGCATAATTCATCGCATTTCGGCCAATGTCACCATTTTTTAGCTAGCATATCATTACAAGTTTAATTTAACCCCGCCTATCGGAGGGCAATGCATTTTAAAATATTTCCCAGTAGGAAGGCGCTGTTTTTGTAAGTCATGACTGAGGTCAGTTACTTACAAAATTGATATTTATTCGATCTTTTTCCTTATTTGTAATGGCGAATGAATGGAAACATATCAAAGTCGCTTTTCTCTCCCTGATTTGCATTGGGATATATGTGCACCTATATGATCTGTCCAGCAGGAATTCTTATAGTTACAAAACTATACTCGAAGAAGTTCAGCAGTCTCTGAACATGCAAGTCCTAATAATGAAGAGCGACCAAAGAACATCGAGTTTTCTGGATGAATCTTCATTTCATGGTGAGGCAAGTCGTG
The DNA here is from genome assembly GCF_032062105.1 of Saccostrea cuccullata. Classification (NCBI taxonomy): domain Eukaryota; kingdom Metazoa; phylum Mollusca; class Bivalvia; order Ostreida; family Ostreidae; genus Saccostrea; species Saccostrea cuccullata. The sequence continues at coordinate 33,764 of NW_026937046.1, forward strand.
TATTTCAAAGTGAGAACAAGATCAAACTCAACAATGAGAAAACTGTGAACAAATTAGAAAACTTAAAATGGGGTCAAGAAACAACTTCGGGGAAATTCGATAAATTGAAGCAAGGGTTGACAACTAAGGGATATCCAAGGAACAATGAATATAAATTTCCAGTGATAACATTGTTCACCTCATGGTCAGTAGATATCGAGAAATATCTCTGTCGAAACACAACGGTTCTTAACTGGTTCAGATTGAAACCGTCCATAACACCGCTTCTTTTCACAAATAATACAGATCTTATGAGAAGAGTCCAAAATAAAGGTTGGAATGTTCGTCCTGTGGTTAAAACTGGTATTGGTATTCCGGTTTTGAAGGACATGTTTCTTGCTGCCATGAACTTTTCAAAATCGACTTTTTATGCCTACGCAAACGGGGATATTCTATTTACAGAGGGACTATCAAAAACCGCTTTAGCTGTTGAAAAAACGATAGGTGTGTACAATAATTCAATTCTTATTATAGGACGGAGGACTAACGTACAAAATATATCCATGCAGGATGCAGGGGATTTTGAATTGTTAAGGAATATTTCAAAACAAAGAGGAGAATTATTCACTGCATGGGGTGAGGATTATTTCATAACAAATGCTAATTATCCGTGGAAGGATATGCCTGATGTTGTCATTGGAAGGCGTGCTTATGACAATTTTCTGGTTACAGAATCTTTGAAGCGAGGATTCATTGTTATAGATGCAACAAAAACAATTTTAGCGGTTCATCACACGACAAAGAGTGGAAATTTTGAAAATCGCAAGAAAGAAAATAACGATTACAATGTAAAAATTATATCTAAATATTACAGGAATGAAACTATTAATTATGCCAAAGGTCTCACAAAATGTGCCAGCTATTACACTAACTTTTCATCAAACGACTCAATCACTCTTTTGAAAAAGAAGAAACCATATTGTTAAATTCTTATTCATGATGCTACCTGTGTATGTGCATGTCTGAGTATTTTGTTCTTTAGTGTAATTTACAATACATCTTTACTATAAAAGAAAATAATATCTATAATAGACGAGCGTTTTCCAAAGTTCAGTAGTCTTTAACCTATTCATCTAAAATTATCATTTGTTCAATCTAAATGTCAAGATTATGAAGATTTCAATGAAATCAGTTTCTGTGATCAATCATGTTTAACATTTTTTTAAAAAATCAATTGATTTATTTAATTTGAAAGCTAAACTTTTATAAATATCTGATTTGGTGTAATTTATATCATAATATTTACTTGAGTTGTAACTAACATCGAAATAAAACCTGATTTGAATTTTGTTGTGTTAAAATCAATTTGAAAAATCCTACTTGAATTAATAGCTAACTTGTTGATTGCTACTTATATGGATGTTTATGTTTAAAGTTTTGTAGTTCATCATGTTCATGTTTATCCTTATTCTATGAAAATGAAAACTGTATATCAATGATTTCTTCCTTCTGTTATATGTTAGTGATTTAAAAAAATAGCCAGAGGGGAAAAATCATTAATAACCAATTTGAAAAATTAATTAAAACACATTTATCCTTAAAATTCTTTAAATACTTTCGAGAGGTACAGGTTGAAGATTTCTTTTTTTGGTAATATATTTAAGAAGAAGAAAATAACATTTACAACAAACAGTGGAAAATTTTATTGGTCTTAATTATAAATTTAGTTTGTTTTATTTGATAATGTATTCGATAAAAATAATCTTGTCAGAAAACACTATCTGTCATTACATTTTTCATACTCATGATATAATTGTTTGGCCATTGTTTTCATTATATTTTGCCGAGAGGTTTTCCCACTAATTCCCGATCATACGAAGGAGCACATGACAGGTGTGACTGGTCTGCAGGGGATGCTCACTTCACCATGGCATATAATCCATTATCTATGTTCTAAGAGGTCCATGATTGTTCTGCTCCAATTTTGTACCTTTTAATGGACTTTTGAGCTTGAATACTGTTACAGTAGATTTTATCCATATAGTTCATATTGTAAAATATTCTTAGCTGACAGGATTTGATCTAATGACCGCGGCAAAGTACTGTATACAGGGTTATTTTCGCCCCGTTTAATTTTCACCCTTGCAAACAATTTTGTCCCGTTTTGAATTCGCCCAGTCATAGTTTTATTAAAGAAGTTATACTGCATTATTTCATTTCACCCCGTTTTAAATTCGCCCAAATGAGGGAAGGGCGAAAGGGGCGAAAATAAAACGGGGGCGAAAATTTCCCTGTATACAGTAATTTTATTTCCTATATCTTAAAAGTATATATTGTAAACTTAATGTATATCACAAATTCTGCATTTAAATATGCATAATATTCAATCACTTTTCCTTTGTTATTAGTGTGATCTTTCATAAAAATTGTGTAAATTAAAAAAAATCAAACATTAAGATTATTTCTACGATTTATGTTCTACGCAAAATAAATAGAAGGCATAAGTCTGGAATAAAAAAAAAGAAATGAGCGTCTGTACGATGTATACGCTGGTTTTATTTCTGAAATTTAATTATGTTCATAAGAATTAAAAACGTCTACAGAAAAAGAAGTATCTTGCTTCGATTAGACTTTAAGAAATATCAACGGCATTCTATCAAATAATATTATTCATTTTTATTCTTACATTTTTTCGATAACACCTAATTAACTTTAAATAAAAGGTTACAAAGATTGAAATTTGTTTCATATTCGGCTATTGAACTAGCTAGAAAGACCTCGGTTGCAATTTAATAAAAACAATATACTTTATAGAAAATAGGAAATCTTCCTTTCTACTTTAAATTTTCCTTGTTTGGTTAAAATCATAATTTACTACTGTATTGTTATCCCCCGAAATTAAGTTTATGACTCCTATTTATTCGATTCGCAATATCATGTTCGAATTATACGCACGAACAATCTTTATAATAGCTATCGAGGAAACATTTGATTGTTCAAGTAATTTTTAAAGATAAAATGACTATAAATTAACAAGTTTTTTCCATTCTCTTTTTGTGTGGTAGGTTCAATTTTATTTAATCTAACTGTAGAAAAGAGTAGCATTTTAAAAGAAAGTTAGAAGTTTGTATTTGTATTAAACATACAACACACGAACACGCACCTTCGTGCAAAAGACAATTTTTCAGAATTTTCTTAGCATATAGAAGTTGTTTATTTGTGTACCGAGTTTGATTATAATTGAAACAAAACGTTAACTTTACAGAAAGTAATATTTTTTCAGATACTTCACAAAAAGAATCAAATTTTAACAAACAAGATAAAACTTTTTACTTACATTTAATACCGATATAAAAATTATGTTCGACACGGTAAACTCATGTGAATCTGTTTTCGTCGTGCGTGAGTTGTTGTTTTTTTAATGGTTGTTTAAAGTCTCTTTAGAGAGAATATTTCACTTATTTGGAAACGCCACTTTTTGCAAATTGCATGTAACTACATAAATATGTTGAATAACAATGCCTCTTCCTAATTCTGAATTTCATGACTCCAGGGTCAGGGTTCTAGTGCTACAGCGGGGCTATTTAGATTATATAGTGAAACCGTTTTATTTCTATGAAAAACTCTTCTCTACTCCTGGTTATGAAATAAACTAACCAAGTACATAGTTATGTTGAATAAGGCCGCCACTTCCAAAATTGTGAATTTATAGCCACAGGGTTAGGGATTCTAGTGCTACATGTAAGGCGGGGCCATTTAGATTATATAGTGAAAATGCAATATTTCTTTGAAATTCTTCTTCTCTGCTCCTGGTTATTGAACAAACGAACCAAGTACATAGTTATGATGAGCAAGAAGGTCTTTACCAGAATTGTGAATTTTATGGCCCCAAGCTCGGAGATTCTGGTGTAGTGGTTGGGCTCTATTGGTTATATACATAGGGAGTGAAAATGCATTAATTCTTTGAAAATCTTTTATCTGCTCCTGGATATCAAACAAACTAACTAGATACATAGCTGTTATGAGCAATTGTGAATTTCATGGCCCCAGGGTCAGGCTATCTAGTGTTAGGGTAGGGCTCTATTGATTATATAGTGCAAATGCATAAATTCTGTAAAATCTTCTTCTCTGCTCCTTGATAATAAACCAATACAATATGCATATAGTTATGATGCTTCTTCCAAACCTGTGAATTTCATGGCCCCTGATTCGGGGGTTCTGGTGTTAGGGCAGGACTATAATAGTTATATAGTGAAAATGCATGAATTCCTTGAAAATCATTTTCCTTGTTCCCGGGTATTATACCAATTATCTAAGTAGATATTTTATATGAAGAAAGGTGCCTCTTTCGAAATGGTTAATTTCAGGGCCCCTGGGTCAGGGGTATGGGGATTGGTTGGTTACATAGTCTGAAAATAAATTAATGCTTTGAACCTACTCTTTGGTATTAATCAACCATTTATGATGAAATAACATCTATGATAAAATTTCCAAACTTTTGAAACAAGGCCAGTGGTTCTTGTGGATGAGTGCACAACTGATTAAAAAGACAAAGTGTAAATGCATTTTCTCTTTGTTACTCTGATGTACCTTTGAGTATTAAGTTACCAGAGTAAGCATGCTACTCGTAAGTGTATAGTTATGATATGCAGTGGTGCCTCTTTCGAAATTGTGAAATTCATGACCTCTGCTTTAAAACATGAACCAAATTCAATTGTTAGAAAGTTGTTACATGATGTTCAGATGACCTATAAGGCCCGATGGCTTCTTGTTGTTATTTCTGACAGTAGAGTTTACTGTGCGTTTTGAAATGATTTTTAAAAAAAATATTTGTGGATCAATTCCAGGATTGTTCTAGCGACTTTGAAAGAATTCATCTGTAAACTAGGTGAAAAATTATGCTGTAAATCACACATCCTTCAGGAGCGTTTTCAGAAAAAAAAAATTGTATGTTAATCAGTCGGGTACACTAGTACTGTTATCTTCATGAGTTGATACTTTCTAAGTAATAGCACGACGACTTTGACCTTATTTGTCATTGTCTAAAATCTTAAAATTAAAATTGGTTAACATCCTGATATTTAATTCGTTACTGGGTTTCATAATCAAGACGAAATTCTGTAGAAAATATAGAGATTATTTAATATTAATGGGAAATTTAAACGTGTTAAAGTAACAAATGACAGAATATGAACGTTAATGAGACATTCTACCCAGATGGATTTTTTCTCACGTCCTTGTTTTTTAACGATGAATTTTGAAGAAATAATAACCCATTTGATATGTAAACTAACTGCGGAAAGAAATGCACCTGTTCATTACTTTACTTATTTTCATTTTTATGGCCGTATCATCTTAAACAATAAACGTACTTTATAATAATGGAGGAAAAAACAAGTTAAAGTTTAAAAGCCTAATGAAGGCGAAGAACTATATTTCTATAGTCGAATCAATGACCTTGTCAGCAAATACAATCTATCATTAAGTGAAATGCTGTCTAACTTTTTTCATACTAGTTTTTACACAATTATATGCACACTAAATTGTGCATGGTATTTTCCGTCACAATTTTGTATATTCCGATCATGACAAGGAGGACACGGCTGATGTGACCAATCGGCAGGGCGGGCTAATTCCTTTATGACACCTGATGTCATCTGTCGACATTTCAAAGTGTAAATAATTGTCTAAAATTGGTAAGAAAACATTATTGAGCATTTGATTTAATTGTATTGATCAAATCAAAGCTTATATGGAGGTCACACGAGGGTGCAGAAGTAAGATCTTTTCCATAATTACTTCAATCTGTTGAGATACTTTTACTTCGGAAAACAGCACGAGCTTGCCTATCTGAGATTTTAATACATAAGATGTATTCGATACTTGTGTATGAAAATTTACAAATTTAGTAGATAGGCAAGTTTTTACTCTGTTTTCTAAAACAAATTTTGCTGTAAGATAGATGAAAATTTGCATTAAAATGAGAAGATTCGAAAATTAACATATCTTATGACCATCTTGAAACCTCTGTATATTTCATAACTTAGGACTGATACACATTTTGTTCCAGGGGTGACAACGTTTTTTTTTTATATAAATTGTTGCATCATTCTAAAAGACATCCCGATCAAGGGGCCAAAAAGAGGTCTTAGCCTATCTTCTCCTTTGAAATATGAAAGCCGTAGGGCAAAAAATCTAAAGTTAAGTTCGAGGTTAAAGTCTTTACTTATAAACTGAAAGGACAGAGTGACACTCATCAAAATACAATTAGAAAGGCTCAGGTTAGGGTCAAGTGGACAGACAGACAGGTGGACAGGGCAATTTTTTTTTTTTTTGATAATTGGATCATAACATTTTTGGCGACAATATCTCCAAAGACAGGTATTTGCAATTAGAAATTCATGCACCTTGTAACTTGTTTTACAGTGTGTTTTAATGAAATGCTTTTGCAAACGACCAATGATATGGTACATGCAGTTATTTAATGAGTTTCGTTTTTATTGAAAAAAAAACACCTTTGTATTATGGAAAAACACAGGACTTCAATTTATTATTGGGACTGGTTGTATAATGTGTTTAAAAATCAAACTCTTTGATATAATTGATTTTGGAAAAGATATTCTGATTTCAAATTTTCTAAAAGCGATTCGAGGTATATTTTTAATCCACATCTGTTTTACACTACACAAATATACTGCTTTAATAATTACAGATCCCTGAAATTACTTATTGTTAACATGTACCAAAATAGTCCTGTTGAATTACACCAAAGAAATATTCATATATTCTGTGCACTGCCCTCTGAACGTCATTGTGATAGTAAACTGTTACAGTAACACAGTGTATGTCAAAAGGTTCTCAGATATTCAGCTTCCACTTCGTCGAAGACAAAATCTAAGAATGAATTAAACACTGAATCATTAATCTCATTCAGAGCAATGTCGCCATTTCTTAGTAAGCACATCAATACAACTAGCATAGCTAAACCCCGACTATCGGAAAGGGCAAATGTATTTTTATATAACCATTTACGGATATTTTCTTTTAAAAAGCCGCTGTTTTTTTAGTCATGACTGAAGTCAGTAACTTACAAAGTTGATATTTTTGCGATCTTTTGCATTATTTGTAATGGCGAATGAATGTAAACATATCAAAGTCGCTTTGTAACCCTGTTTTGCATTGGGAGTTTTATGTATCGATATGATCTAACCAGCAGGAATTTTTACATTTCTTACAAAATACTAACGAACCAATTACAATTTGGGCTCGTTTCGAATTTATCTGCCTTAAATATTAATAAACATTTATAAATATTGCATGTAGTTGATGGTAACATTGAAAATCTTAACCCCAAGAAAACCATTGTCAAAAGAGGCGCAGCAGAGGTTGACAATGATTTTCGAGGGGTGAAAATTTTCAATGTTACACTCAACTACATGCAATATTTATTATATTATACTGAATGCTTTATACAAATACATATAACATTGAACCGTGGGAGCATAAATTCTGCGCAGTCGCTATTTTTTGGAATATAACCAGTCGTCAAACAATATTGACTGGTGCTACGCAGGAGGGTGTGGATTCATTATTCAGCGAGTAATAGGGTTTTTAACAAATGTTTCCCGACGAATCAGATACAATTAATTTACATGAAAGTATAATATTATATTTTATCATCAGCATCGGCAGTTCCTTGCATTTGTGGCCATGCTACTCAAGATGTACATTTCCATTTAGAATGACTATTTTCAGTGTACAGTTTAGATAAAAAAAATCAATTCCTTTTTGGCAACATACATTTTAAAAACTCCAGTGCTTGGCTGCTTTAAAGTATAAAATATTTAAGCAATGAATCATTATTTTTTGAAAGATATAGTCTCATAACTGCAACGATATGTGCACACAAACTTGGTGTAAATTGCTCTACAGTATCGTAAATTCAGTAAAAACACATGTTAATCAATTTGTATAAAACAAGTGAGCCTGAATTCGACCAGACGACGGGTATTAATATATATGCTGACAAGGTCATTAGATTGACCTTATAATTTACAAAAACTCGGCATTAAACAAAGTTGTTGAAATCCCTCCCTGTAACATCAATTTATCATCGATTAGCATTCCTCACTTCGAAAATTAGACATATAAGATAGGAGACATAAACATCAGTAGTAGGGGATAGTGGAATAGTACAGCATAAATAAGGAAATATGAACTCACTTCGTTTGTCATACAAGTTAGTTGATAATATACAATTAATTACCCCCTTTGAAGTCAACATGGTGAAATAAGGACCCTAGACCTGGCCCACGAGGTGACCTGACCTGACCGAGACCGCGTAGTGGCCGAGGTCAGGGCAGGTTATCGAGTGGGCCAGGTTGAGGGTCCTTATTTCACCATGTTGAACTCACAAGGGGTGATTAATTGTTTTATTATACCGATATATTTTGAAAAGTATGAATCTTTAACCATTATCAATTCTTTCTTTGATCGGGGAAGTTGTTTACATTGACGTCTGCAAGTCGTGTAAGTTTTTGCATCATGATTTACTGATTAAAACAATATTTGGTTGATAGCGACATACATTATTATAACAATCGATTACTTTTCCTCTACAAAGTCAAAATCTAACACAGAATTCAACTCTTTGAAGAGCCACTTCTACATTCCATTGAACTGAATTGTAACGATAAACCGTTTGTGTTAACGATAAAATTTTACCGTATTCTGTATGGTAAAGCAAAACAGACCGTGCACAATTTTAAAAACATGTTGTTTTTCTGAATAATTATTATTTTATGCATTAACTTAATTTACTCAAAAAGGAATTTTTTATGAAGAGGTCATTATTTAGCGGTCATTGATAATAATGACTGGGTCATTATATCCCTTGTGCAATGATTCCTAGGTCATTTTTGCTATAAACAGTACCGTTTGGAGTCATTGCTGTGTTTTAAAAATTTTTTACCAGCCAATCAAATTCGAGTATTACATGTATCAATAGAGGTATAATAATTGTCCTTTATTTTGTGAAGTCAGAAAAACATCAAAACATTGGTGTATTATATTTTAAGTTAGAAGGATATGGAGAAAACAAACAGTATTCCAGATCAAAAGTCCATAAAACAATAAAAAGAAAGCAGAGCAAACATAGACCTCCAAAACATCAGACGTTGGATCAGGTGCCATGGAGGAGTAAGAATCTCCTGTCCACCGGCACACCCGCCGTGTGCTCCTTGGGAGATTGCTCCTTTCTGAGATCGGGAGATAACAGAAAAATCCGTCGTCAATTCTGTGTATAAATAATGGACTAACAAATAGTGTGAAAAATGTCAGTCAGCATTTGACTCAATGATAAATTGTATTTCCTGATAAGGTCATTGTATCGACCAAAAATTTACAAAATGATGACATTAATCGAGACTACTTATATTCTCAGTTGATTCGATACGCGAGAGCATGCTCTACGTATGAACAGTTTCTGCATTTCTACATGCTGTAACTATTTTCGGTATAGAGTAAAAAATATCATTGAATATGATACCATTTAAAAAAACTTCTCTAATAGAATTCAGTGTGTAATGTAACTTATGTACTCTTTTTTCCTGTGTCTGATGTATATAAACTTTACCCATAACCATAAGTTCAATAGCTCTATCAGCTACTCTTAGACAAAATAAATTTGAGTGTCAGAATGTTTTTAATAAAGTATGCTACTAAATGTACTATGTCCTATGTACTAATTAAATACACATGTGCACATAAGTTTTAATGGTAGGCTATATGGATTCCATTGGGTCTTCATAACAGAAAAAAGATGCGATAAATCTGTGATTTGGCAACCTATCCCAATCAAGAAACAGTTTGTCCAAAATCGTAGATGTGAAAAGAAGAATATACTTGCTGTGGCCTTCAACTTGACATTTAGATATATCGACGACGTATTGTCAATTAAGAATGGTAATTTCCATTCTTATGGCCCCGTGGGGATCCGGGTTAGAATAGGTCCTCATTACCCCCTTGCTTGTCGTAAAAGGCGACTAAATGGGGCGGTCCTTCGGTTGAGACCGTATAAACCGAGGCCCCGTGTCACAGCAGGTGTGGCACGATAAAGATCCCTCCCTGATCAAAGGTCGTAAGTGCCGAGCATAGACCTAAATTTGCAGCCCTTCACCGGCAATGGTGACGTCTCCATATCAGTGAAATGTTCTGGAGAGGGACGTTAAACAGTATACAATCAATCCATTCTTATGTCGAGACGATATATCCTTGTGAGCTTAAGTTAACGGATACCACAGAAAATTTGAAATAAAGACATAAATGGTAATTAAACAACCAAGCTGTATGATAAACGTGAGGACTTAAATTTTTCAATCGTCAACTTCCCTTAAATATGCAGCATTATACCTTCATCATCTGCATACGGAGTTAATGTCTCTTAGTAGATTCTATGCGCAAGAGCATGCTCTACGTTTGTACAATTTCTAAAATTATTTACAATCATGTTGATGAAACAAGAATATCAGCAGTATTGTTTAAAGTAATAATTTCGTAAGTCTATTGTCGATGCAATGACCCTGTCAGCCAATACGATTTATCATTGAGTCAAATGCTGACTGAAATTTTTCATACAAATTGTTAATCCATTATTTACGTACTGATTTGACAACGCATGAAATTTTAGCGATGTTCGCGAGAACCTTGTCATCGCAGATATTTATCGCCGCTAAAACGGTTCTTAAAGGCCTTGTTTCTATCATCAACAGACCCAAAATACGCTTAATAGCGAAAATTAATCGTCGTAAACTAGTTCACGTATACCTCTGGTAAATAACGAAATAAAGTCGCCGCGAATAAATGTGGTTTCCAGTTTTTCATGGGTTGAGAATATATAGATGTAATATTTTACATGGTGTCTTGATATTGCTGTTTTGAAGCGATCTAAATTTCTAAGATAAACAAGTGCTTTACTTTATTCATAAAGCACTAAAAAAGTTGTAATCAAATGCAAATTTAACCTGTAAAGATTACGGCTCTATATTTTTCACTATTTTTACATAAAATAAAGTTTCAAATAATGCTAGGCATTGTTGAAAGGGAATAAGTAGAATACCGAGAGGCCAAAAAAGGTTGTATGAAGTTCTATAGAATAAACTGGTACTTTTCTCCTTTAATACATACGAGGGTTGTCCCAAAAAGTCATAGACTCTTTGCTCAATTAAATTTCTATTCTTGTCATACTAAATAGCAACATTTTATGATCATGCTTTTCAAGTTTCATGATGATATTACATTTGATAAGAACATTATGAAAAAATAAAGAAAGCATGCAAGTGCACATCGCCGCATGAAAGCAAGCGAAATTTACGTCTCTTATTACGTCATAATCTCTTTTTCCGCTTCACGCGCGTCTGTTAACATCAATAATTTTTTAAAGTGAAAAACAACTCTTGACTAAGGAACTTACTTTAATTGAGTACTGTCCGTTTTCTTCTCTCTTTTTAGCAGATTCAAATTTCAGTGGAAATTTAGCCGAAAGGTCACCTTACGTTGTATGCACCGGAGAATACACATTTTTGATGTCGTTCGTGGCCCAGAACGTTCCCCACTGTGTTAAACAAACAGTACTTTACTTCTTACATGCTGTAACTATTTTCGGTATAGAGAAAAAATATCATTGAATATCATACCATTTAAAAAAAATTCTCTAATAGAATTTAGTGTGTAATGTCACTTATGTACTCTTTTTTCCCGTGCCTGATGTATATAAACTTTATTCATAACAATTTATTACATCTCAGTGCGCCAGTTACGCATTTAACGACGATATTTTCATCAAACTCGATTCCAGTATCACTTTGAAAATCCTGACACCAATCATCTGTTGCTTATGCTACTGCAAATCACTTTTTATTCGCGGGACTTTTATTTTCGCGTAATTACGCGATACAGTGTGCTCGCGAAAATATAATTCTCGCGTATAAGAGTATTTCTTAAGAATACACAAAACAATAACCATATTTCGCGAAAATTTTGTCTCGCTTATCAAGAGTCAATGTCTATATCGCGAAAATAAGATGTCACGAAAATTTAGTGATCTACAGTATTTATATGAAAATTTCAGATGTTAATCAGATTTTGATTTTAATTTCACTGATTTCAATTTTAGTTTAATGTTTTACATAATACCAAAGTAATAAAAGCAAATGTTATAGTGATATGTGCGTAAATTATTCCGAAATTTGTTCGTGCGTCGACAGACCATATTATACGTCATATAAATCGTTCCAATATTATTAATATGAAAGATATATATTTAATCATTAACAGTTTTAAAGAACATGAAATATATTATGTCTATGCTATATATTTGGTAAGCATTAGTTAAATGTTAACAAAGTTATAAACATTGTCTACGACTTTTCGGGACAACCCTCGTACTTAATTTAATTTAAATAAATATTTATAAGAGGCCTCTTACATATAAAAAAAAAATCCCGTTATAGTACCCGTTTCCCTTTTAGCGACCGCTTTTAGCGACCAAGGCAAAATTGTTCACAGAAATCTACTACCGATAAAAAGATATGTATCTTGTAATATTATTTTTCTCATTTATTCCAAGCACTTTGATTGGCTCAAACTTGATCACATGATCAAGTTTATAACAGCATAAAGACATGTTACTATTTTTAGTTTCTAAAATGCATATCGGCTTGATGTCTCTAAATATGGAAATAATTTTCTGCTTCCAATAACTAATGCATTGTATTACTTGATGTTCCTGAAAAAGAAAAAAAATAACTCCTGTTTATAATTCTGATGTTCTTTATACAGTAATTGGTAAGACGTAACAGTGCCCTTGAAAAAAGGATTTATCTATATTAAAACATTTTTAAAATGTTTTTCAAAAATCAATACAAAACATAAAAAAAACCAACAAATTTTGACTTTTAAATTATCTAATTCCCTAAGATACTCTATCAATATAAAGGAAAAAGAATTACATTAAAAAGCCTAAATTAATTTTGATCCGTAGTCTCTAAATCTTAAAAGAGACAATAGAAAACTCATGGCTTGTTCCCATTATCTTCAAATATTGTTTTGTCCATCTCCGTAAAAAAAATAATCTAACAAAGGTAACAAATCTTTTATATGGTCAATCCATAGATATATCGACTTTACAGAAAAGCATATTGACCGCGCACGAGGTCGGTATGCTTTTCTGTGAAGTCGATATAGCTATGTATCGACCTCATCAAACGGCTTAATTCATATAGTTTTCACTTGTATACAAAGTAATATATTAAGATTGGCCTTAAAAGTAGGAGAAATATTAAATCAATTTTTAAAGACAAAGAGGCATAACTGTCGCATAAGCTCTCCTGGTCTCTTGCCAATAGAAATAATTGCAATTTTAAAATATTTTTTTTAAATTTTGTTAATTCTTCCAAGTTAAGCAAAATTCATGTAAAGTACTTGAAAAAAAAATGATCATCTACTTTTCAAAATTCAAAAAAAATTGAAAACAACAAATGATGCGTGTTCGTTTTTTTTCAGGCGGATAAGCTGTGTTACCTTCATGCAAATCTATTTTATACTTCCTAATTACTTATTGTAAACTTTGACCTAAAATTTGTCATTATCTACAATAATAATATTTAAAGTCGGTTGAGATCATTTCTTTCAAATCCCAACGGGATTTTAAAATCAAGACAGAAATTCTTCTTTAAAAAAAAACAAATAACCTGAGTAATAGGTTTGAAATATAAATGGAAGATATAAAATTTGACTCCTTAACGAATATCAAATGACAAAAATATGAACCTTTGAGATCCAGCAAGCCACAAGGGTTTCCTTTAAAGTCCTTGTTCTATCTAACGATGAATCAAGATGGAGATAGTTTTCAGAATCATTTGATGAGTATAATAAGCTTTGAAAAAAATTATATGTATCAAGTTACGTTTCTTTTGCAACATAAACATATATTATATTTTGTATTAGTTATATTAAATTAAAGAAAAATAAAGAAAGAAGAGTTGATTGGAAACATAAAACAATAAAAGAAATGAAAATGAATACTAATCAGTAAATAAGAGAACTGTTATTAAAGCTGAGGGAAAACAAAACGATGTTGAAAGATTATCATCAGTAGAGGTCACACAATACCCAAATTGTGTAGGGTATAAGGTCATATCTTCTTTTCATTCTAAGATTAAAATTGAAACTTATTTTTACCATTATCATGACATTTGTTGGGATAAAGAAAATAGGTATCCTTGAAAATGACTTTGAAACCGCGTGTCGTGAAGTAACATTTATTTAAAATAAGTACAATTTGAATATACATGTATATAAGGAGAAATTATCTTATTTAATTCTTTTTACAATTGTCAATGTCAACAAGATGTATCCCAAAGAGCTCGAAATAAAGGATACCATAGACATAATAGAGTCTGACACATATGTTTTGTATACTTGATATTTTACTTGAAAAGAACGTTAATTGTAATCTTATAACCAAGCTCTATGATAAACATGATGATTTAAACATTCAATCGTCAACTTCTTGTACTTATGTAACGATATACTCTTGTCGCCTGGATTTTGATTTTTTATCTCCCAGTTCATTCAATAGGAAAGATCATGCTCTACGTATGAACAAGTTAATGAAGCAGGCTCATTTAAAGTAATCATTTCGTAAGTTCTATGGTCGATACAATGACCTCAACAAAAACACTCAATCATTAAGTCAAATGGTGACTGATTTTTCTCTTGCTGATTTTTAGGCCATTATTTATACATTGAATTATTAGGGATTTTCCCCGTCATTTCTCAACATGATAAAGAGTACTCTGCGGGTGTGACGGGTCGGCAGGAGATGCTCATGCTCAATCCTCCATGGATGGACCGCGTTGCGCAGTGATTAGATCGTCTGCTTTAGAATCGCGAAGTTAGGAGTAAATTCTTAGGTCGCGGGTTCCAATCCAACACTAGGACATGGAGACCGATCCTTCTGATGAGACCGTATAAACTGAGACCCCGTATCGCAGTAGGTGCTTGTACGAAAAAGATCCTTCACAGCTCAAAGGCCCTGAGTGCCAAGCATAGGACAATATTTGTAGCTATCCACCAGCAAGTGATGGCGTCTTCACGAGAGGGAGGTTAAACAACATGCAATCAATCAATCAATTAGTCACTCCTTCATGGCACCTGATCCTAACTCTGATGTCACGGGCTCCGTAATTGCTCTGCTCCTATTTTGTAATTTTCCATGGACTTTTGGGCTTGAATTTTTGATATTTCATTAAAGATAAACATTAAATCCAGTCTAACTTTCCGAATGTTAACTATCTGTGTATTTTAACCTAAACATGTTTTTTTCTCTCGATAAAGCCAAATCATATAATACATTTATTTTTTGTTAAAAGGTCAGATATACTTCATTTGTCAACATAAGGGAAAATAATGAACTTACAAAAGAAACAAAACACACTTTTGTAGTGTAAGTGAAAATTCTGCATTTTTTTTGGCATACATATTCCTTTAAAAATCTATACTGTTTTCATAAAAAAATAATGTAATTCCTTATCTTCCAGTTTAAATATACATTGTTTATAATTCTATACTTCTTTAGAATAGGATGTTCCTACGAACCTTTCCACTTGCCTGATCATGAGAATGAGCACACAGGGTTTGAATGGTCGATTGATTGATTGATTGTATACTGTTTTACGTCCCGCTCCAGAATATTTCACTGATATGGAGACGTCACCATTGCCGGTGAAGGGCTGCAAATTTAGGCCTATGCTCGGCACTCAGGGCCTTTGAGCAGGGAGGGATCTTTATCGTGCCACACCTGCTGTGACACGGGGCCTCGGTTTATACGGTCTCATCCGAAGGACCGCCCCGTTTAGTCGCCTTTTACGACAAGCAAGGGGGTACTGAGGACCTATTCTAACCCGGATCCCCACGGGGTTTGAATGGTCGAAAGAGGATGCTTACTCCTCCATGGCATCAGATCACGTCTTAGATGCTTTACATAATGTAGATGTCTATGTTCGTTCTTCTTCCAATTTCTATTTTCAGTGGACTTTTGAGCTTGAAATCTTTCCTAAATTAATTTACGTAAAGACATTGTGTGACAAGTTCTGTAGACGTATTCAATTTCACGTGTCTTAAATTTAGCGGTTTGTTGAAAAGTTTCTGTAGCTTTCACGGTGGTTTTCATTTCACGGAGGTTCGATTTCATAATATATAGTATTCACTGTCTACTTTAGCTGAGAATATAAAAAGTGAAATATCATTCTTGATGGTTTTACGTTCGCGGAAAATTCATCAATCGTTACCAAAGTGAAATTAAAAATATCGTAATACATCCCCCTTCTGCAGTATTCATATCTTCTAATAATATTTTATTTTAATTTACAGAAAAATAAATAAATAAATATTTTTGCATGCTTCATAAATTTAGAGAGATGTTTAAAAAATGTATTCAAACAGATAAAAACAATGACAAATTTAAAGTTAAATTTTCTAAAAGTTTCCATGCAAGAATATTTTTTTTCAAAGCATGCAGACAAGGTTAATTTAAAAAAAATTAAAATGCTTTCTAAAGAAAGATCAAACTCTAATTGTGTATATGAGATTTTATTGAAAGAAGTCTTTGCAAAATATTTTACACACACTCAAAAAATATAGATATATTATGGGGGAAAAACTAAATGGAGGCATTTATAAATGATCTATAATATCAATAAACGCAAAACAAAAATCAAAATACCGGTATCAAATTTTACAAAACTTGAAAATTGGTTTCTCTGAAAAGTTCAGCAGCCTGGGCATAAAAATATATTTTAAAGTGCTACATCATATATTTGAAAACACAATTGATTTTCTATTTTTTTTTCGGTAAAACTAAGATAAAGAAAGCACTTAGCAGCACCATATTAAATAAAAATATTTGTACAGTAACTTCTTAACAATTTTCAAAACAAAAAATGATTCAAACGATAAAAATTTTTAATTGATAATAATTTGCGTTTTTATCATAGAATCACGTGTTTATTTTAATTTTTACACACTTTTAGAAAATAATGTTTTATAGAATTAATACGTCTATATGTTAAACCTTCACCTTGTAGGTTTTCTTCCTTACAATCCTAAAATATATTTATTGGCCTATTTCTAATTAAAAATTACTATTTAAAATCCATAATCCATTCCTACCTTATGATTCCCGAAGAAAAAGTGATTATTAATTTAGAAAATGTCAATAAACATTTAGAAAAAAATACTACCTTTTAAATAAGACAATTGTTTGTAAGACTTGGAGAAGATTAAACGATTTGATATCACTAAAAATACTTTTATTTACAATATAAAAAAATGATAGAGGACTTCTGCATGATGTGTTGTTTGTTAATGCATTATATTTATAATTATTATGATTTTCAATCTACACATATTGAACTTAACTTTACCTTGCTTCTAATATAGAATGGTACATGTATTATTGAATACTTTTAGTGACATAGATGTTTTGAAACAATGACAAAATCATTAAAATAAAAAGAAACTAAGAAAAACTGAGAAAAACTTTAAATGACATCATTGAATGATGACACCGTCTTTTTTAAGGACATAATAGACATTTAGAATAAAAAAAATCATATTAAGAAAGGCATGTAAACATACCAATACTTTATCTGCTCTAAATAACGCAAATCTCAGGTATATCGTGTTTTTTGTGTCGTTAACATTTATTTACGTTTACATGTATATTTCCCTACACTTTACGATATATAGTTAGATATTAAGCATGGAAAATTAATTGTAACTTTGGTATATGTAACTTCATATTCTGATTCACTGTTTTGCAAAATCAATTACCTTGGTTTCATCATTATTCGTGGAACACCAATTTTCGTGGATCTCATTGTTGAGTTGATCCACGAAATCAAATGTTCAACAAAGTTTGGTGCCTCCATTTTGATTTACTATAAACCTTTTAAAAGCCCATTCCGACTTTCGTTTATATATATTAAATACCCCTACCCCTTTTTTTCTCAATACATCAACTTAAAAAACGTATTTTTCCTTTTTTAGTATAATTATTTTTAAAAATGAGGAAATTGTTTTAAATAATCTGAATTTTTAGTAAAACGTTTTGCATGGAGAAAAACAAACAACACGTAGATCTGTCATAAACCAATCAGCGATATACCCCCCAAAGCCATAGGATGATAATCAAGCGTAAAAGTGTTAAATTGTTTTCTCAAACAATTTAAATGTCCAAACCCCAATTATCACCTGTACAGTGAAAACAACAAATTACCGTTACATAAAAGATCTTATAGAAATAATTCATTACTCTCTGCCGTTAAAAACATGCTTAATTCATACATCAACACAATTTAATGCTGTTTGAATTTTATCTGTCATTAGGTAAAATGTCTTCCATTTTTAAGCGTTCACACATATTTCATCTACGTATTTCTAGTGATCATCAAACATTTGCATTTCAGTTGTCAAGCTGCAAAAAAAAATTTCGAGCTCCAAACCTTCTGTATGTTAACATGACCCTTGCTATGTTTTTATTTACATAGGTTAAATATACTAACATGTGTTTGTCCAAAGCAGTTTCTTCAAAACAGAAGTTAATTCTAATTACGAATAAACAGTTTATAGTGACTTGCTGAATTTTTTGTTATAGATATATTTTGTGCATGTCAAGAAGAAAAAAATGCCACTTTTCTTAAGCTTTTATAATAAAATTATGATATGTATAAGTGCCAGGATATGTTAATCAAACCCGTCGAGAAATTCGAAGTATCAAATAACTTTCGAGATGTAAAAAGGTATTTATTATATTTTCGTATAAAATGCTATTGCAATATATTTTTTCATAACATTACATAGAGAATTTTAAAAAAACCATTCAAATCTGTTTCTATGCACGTTAAACATTTTATGTTGTATACAGATTTGTGAAATATAGTATGACTTGAGAGTATGATTACTGTACAAATAATTGCTTTTGCATTTGAAAAAAGAAATAATATATAAAACAATAAAATTAGTCAACGCAAACAGAATATGCATACAGACGTTCAACTTAAATTGAAAAATGACCTAACAATAAGGTTTCTTCTTCTTAAAAAGTGTGATCGTGCCGTTTAATAAAAAATTAGTGTAATAACTGGCACAATTTGTGAGACCCTTGACATAATTAATAGTTTTATTGTTGTAATATTTACAGACCCTAAAACGTGCTACTACACCTCAGAAACGAACCGTACCGTTCCGTGCAGAAAGCGTACCGTACCGTGAACAAAGCGTACCGTTCCGTGCACAAAGCGAACCGTTCCGTTCACAAAGCGTACCGTTCCGTGCACAAAGCGAACCGTTCCGTGCACAAAGCGTACCGTACCGTTCTCAAAGCGAACCGTTCCGTTCACAAAGCGTACCGTACCGTCCACAAAGCGTACCGTTCCGTGCAAGAAACGAACCGTACCGTTCTTTGGTTAATTATGCAAACCACGCCCCCAATGATTTTTTAATCGTGTTATGACCAAATAAGTCATTTTGGTTTATTTCTCGCTACGGCGCCTGTGAAAGAAGGACGGAGATTGTGTCTGCCTGTTCGAAACACCATTATCTTGTATCATGCGTCTGGGCCTTCAACTGTAAAAATAAGGAAACTACTCGAAGCAAACTACAACTTTAAAACAACTAGACAGAGTGTGAGACGATTCTTATTTGCTATAAATTAGATCAACTGGTTGTGTTTGTGGTCAAAGGTACAGTACAGTCCACGAGTTTTTCCCGCAAAACACGTACGGGGCAGTGTGGACCTCGAATAATGTCGGCGTCTTTGAAGTCTTTCATTTTCTTTATATTAGCAAATTAAATCAATTTCTTTTGAAATATTAGTTGTATTTAAATATTGTAATTTAACTATACAGATATTTAAACTAATATTATAAGATGCCCCAAAATCCAATATAATCGTGCTCGTGCCCGGGGAAAAAACCCTTTTTTTTAATGTGTACATGTACATTCATGTTTCATAATCCTATAATTATTTTTGACATAAAAATAGGTTCAATAGACTATAATACCTGACACTAAGAAAGAACACGCTTTCATGAATTAATTCCCTGGTTGTCTCTACTTTTCATTTTAATTATGCTCATTTAAATTATCAAATCTTATCGGATACAAGATCGTTTTTGTCGCAAGTATGCATTCATATGTAAGTACATATCAGATGCATGATTTTACTAATGAATTATTTTGTAAGAATTTTAAAACATATATAAACTGTGTAGAGTAAAAATTTAAAAAAGAACCGTTTTAGACTCTCACATTAATTCGTTAAGATTTTTACTATATGCAAATCATTGGTGCAGTTATACTTACACAGAAAATCTGTAATCATGTGAAATATGGATTAAAATATTACGTGCGGTAAACGTGAAGATTTCTACTGAACTGACAGAGATGATAATCTTACTAATAAAACTGTGATCAACTTTAATGCTGCATACAAAAAATTTTGCCAGCCAAATTTCTTGCAAATAAAATTTGCAAACTGCAGTATAAATATTACTTCATTCTGAAATACATCTCATGAAAAATGAAAAAAAACAGTTTGCGAAAAAATAAAGATATTATAAGGTTTGTTACACTGTACCCCGATCCCCTTTAGAAAGCAATACGAATTAAAATAGCTGGTTAAAAGTTCTTTAGAAGTCTACAAAATGGTACGTTGGTGTAAATAAAAAAATCATAATCTACAGGAAACATCCTTATTAGTGTATGAAAAAAAATAATTTACTAAATAAAATGAAATTAAAAAAAAATATATCAATCCTCTTTCAAGCCATACGAGTTATGTTTGTTACCCCCCCCCCTTCTAGAAGGCGATACTTATGCAACTTCCTGTGACTTTAAATTGTGCTTTTGTTGAATATAAAAAGAAAGAAAATTAAAATTTAGGGATACATGCTTATTTATTTTTGTCTGAAAAGGATAATTTAGGAATTAAATTTGTAATCAGTGTTGTGGTGAAACCTGGAAGATGAGTTTAGCTGGATGTCAGTTGAGTGATTAAATACACTTGATGTGGTCAGAACTAAATAATTTTAAAGGTGTGTTAAACACACGGCGCCCCAGCCCCTCCGGCTGTGACCCAATATTTTTTTAAACAGGTGTGAACTATGAACTGACCATAAGAATGTTTCAAATTACAGGAGAAATTCTTCCTGCGTAAACAGACTTTCAGGGTCACCTAGCGTCATGTCATTTTGATTGACAGGTGATCCCCGAGAATTTCATGCGTGCAGCATGTATGTACAGAAAACGGATTATTCAATGCACAATAGTTGTAAATGGGTTGATTAAATAGAATCATAGACTGATTAATTGTGACTTTGGCGATGTAAGTAAAACGAAGAATGAGAATAAATACAAGTTATTACCGGGGTATTTTTTTTTTACAGATAATATATTAAGGGGTTGCATCTCTCTCTCTCTCTCCCTCTCTCTCTCTCATTCACGATAGCGTTTTTACAGACTTTACAAAAATAGAATAACTTAATAAAATAAAGAAAAAAACTTATTAAAATAATTTCTTAATACACTGAAAGGGTTATTGAAAACATAAATACTTGTCTGTACAAAGAATGTTTTCTCGCGAGAAAGCGCTCGGAAGTTATTGTATAGATTTCGTGTTTCTGCTGCTGATTTCGTATTTATTTTGTTTAACGTTTAAACGATAGATCTACATTTTAAAAAATAAAGAAAACAATGTACACATCTAATTGCTAGGAATAAAAATGAAGCAGGAATAGTCATATTTATTTCTATAGATCAATCAATTAAAAATAATTTATATATGTGCGTAGCGTTATATGTATAGAACAATTATATACCCGGTATATATTAATTCCTTTTAATTATGTTACAAGTTTATTTTAAAGTGAAAAAAACATTTCATTTTTTTTTCATTTTAAAATGAAGGTTCAGCATACGTAAAAAATAAGCACGGGAATATTTACGAGTTCTTTATCTATACGTAATGCCAAAGACATCGGTGGGATGATGTTTTTTCTTCCTTTCATTTTTTTTTCATTTTTCCTCCATCACCGCTGTAGTGTAAATTTATGTTTAAATTAAAACCGAGAAATTAATTTGTTAATAGCGGAAATATAATTATATACGTGCATTAAGTACTTCAAAAGTCATTTAAAATGAATTAATTTTTAGCAGCCAATGAAGCAGCCAATCAAGAATTAAAGCTAACAGGCTCCGCCCACTTCATTTGCATACCGTTTCCCAAAGCGTACCGTTCACAAAACGAACCGTTCCGTGCAAGAAACGAAACGTACCGTCCACAAAGCGTACCGTTCCGTGCACAAAGCGAACCGTTCCGTGCACAAAGCGTACCGTTCCGTGCACAAAGCGAACCGTTCCGTGCACAAAGCGTACCGTACCGTTCACAAAACGAACCGTTCCGTTCACAAAGCGTACCGTTCCGTGCACAAAGCGTACCGAACCGTACCGTTCCAGTGGTGTAGTAGCACGGTTTAGGGTCTGTATATAATAACTTTTTTAGCTAACTATATGAGATTAAAGGCAATATATATCAATATAGTAGGAAAAGTGTTTTATAGAGATAAAAACATCTAGAAAAGTTTTTTTTACGTCAGCTTAGATATATGTGCATGAAGTATATTTTAATCATTTCAAATTATTTTCTCTGTCTGCTTAACGTCTACCAAATGGAGACATATAAAATGATTAATTTATGATAAATAAAAGTTGCAACACTTTAACAAAGTTTTTCTCACGAATTTCTTAATTTATATATGTAAAGTCAAAATAAACACAATTCGTTGGCATATTTAATGCTTAGTGGAAATAATCAAATTTGAGTGTTCTACAAATTATACTGTAGGTTAAAAGCGTTGCATTATGATGAACATGATAATGATAAATTCTTACGTGTATTATTGTCGCAATATATGATTTATCAACGAATCATTTATATTATTATTCAACTGTTATAAATAATAACATAATATATCATTTTATTCAAATAACTACTTAATTCTCGCCTAAGATGTATGAAATAACTTAAACAAATATAAAATAATCGATCAAGCATAATTGAATTATGACATATTTTGATTTTCTGTAATTAAATTTGAAACGAATTGCGTCAACTTTATTACAAAATTTATGTTAAATGTTGATTCTTTTTAAAGACTTATTTATTCGAAGACACGTTTTTTTCTGGAACAGATTTTTAAGTTAAGACATAACATTGGTTATAATTAAGCAATAAATATAACATACATTCAGATTCGTGATCACAGATCAAAAAGATCGAAAAAAACTAGTATAAAAACTTAAATTTAATGTGACATATATTTCTTGTATGTGATGAATTGTGGCAACTTGGCATGGTGAGTCAAACTCCCAAAACAAACTTCGTCAATATTAATGCACGGCTATTTAAAAAACAATAAAATGTGCATTTATCTCCATGTAAACATACACTTCTTTATATAATCTCGAGTAGAATCTTATTATTAAATTTAAAAAAGGCATTTAGTAAAATTTATAAGAACAAACACATTTACTTGTGGATGCAAAAATTAAAATATTTATTGACTTAAATGATTTGATTGATTTCATTTAAGTTGTCACGAATAATGGAAATTAATAATCAACACCAGTTTTAGAAAATAATTTTAGATGTGCTTAAGGTGTTTTTCATTAATTACTGATTAGGTTGTTACATGTACATTTTCGAATTCTGCCCTGGCTCTTTGCAAATTGTGTTTACATCTCACAGCTTATTCGATATTCTATACCGAATATATATTTATATACATGATTTTTTTAATACATGATTTGTTAATTACCCATGCTACCAGGTTTAAAAAAAAAACAAAAAAAAAAAAAAACAAACAAAAAAACAAAAAAAAAACTAAATTTATTAAAACTTACAAATAACATAAAAATTTCTGCACGTTGGAAAATCAAGATTTTATTTACAGTAAATAAGTTTTCTTGTGTTCAGAAGTGGGGTAAATCAGATGTGGATGCTCAAAAATTCAAGGGACTTTTGGAACATTTGAAATCACGAAATTTTACCAAAATTAACAACATAAAAATTCAGGACTTTTCAACTTTATATTCAACTATACACACGATAAATTAAAGTCCTAGCTTTTTAATATCATTTACAGTTGCTTTTTAAATAAAAAGGAAACTCGTAAATATAACTTTCCTTTTCATCGGTCATTTGCAAACTTATTTTGTTAAAAAACATTCTGATTGTACATACAAAAACTCTGAAGTTGATATTAAAAAGATGCTCGAGTTCTGACTGATCTGTAGTTTTTGAAGACCAGATCTTCCAACAATCTACTGGAATTCTAATGGGTTCTAATTACCCCCATTATAGCAGACCTATTTTTGTATTTCATATGAAGCATTTGCCGAAAGTCTTAAAAGTGAAAAGAAGGAAACACTCGCTGTGGATTCAACTCGACATTTAGATATATTAAGGACGTATTGTCAATCAACAATAATTATTTCCATTCTTATGTCGATACGATATATCCTGGTGAGTTTGAAATAAAAGATACCACAGATGCCAACATAACTGCTTCATATTTAGATATTTTACCTGAAAAGGACATTAATTGTAATCTAACAACCAAGCTTTATGACAAACGAGATGACTTAAACTTTTCAAAAGCTAACTTCCCTTACTTATGCAGCAATATACCTTTATCACCTACAAACGAGGTTCATATCTCTCAGTTGATTCGATACGCAATTTTTAAAATGAGGTAAGTTATTGTCAAAACAAGATGCTGAAACAAAAATATCAGCAGTCTCGTTTAAAGTAATCATTTCGTGAGTTCTATGGTCGATACTATGACTTTGTCAGCAAATAAAACTATCATTAAGTCAAATGTTGACTGATGTTTTTCATTCTAATTGTTAGGCTATTATATTCACTCTGAATTGTCGATGGATTTTCCCGTTATTTCCCGACCATGACAAGGAGCGCCCGGCGGGTGTGACCGGGTCGGCAGGAGATGCTCATTCCTCCATGGCACCTGATCCCACCTCTAATGTTTGTAGGTACGTAGGTTTCCTCTGCTCCTACATGTATCTTGTATTGTTTAATGGTGTTTTGAGCTTGAATACTGTTCGTTATTTCCATATTATGTCATTTCAATAATTAAGGGTTTTATGCCAATATGAATATGTTTTCCGATGGCTAGTCTGGCTTATGTCCCACTTGAACATATTTTTTAAAATTGATAATCATGTAATTTTATTATTGATAAAAACCACTTGTAGTGCAATTATACATACATTATACAAACATAATCACATAGATTTTTTTACGCTAATTTATAATGTATGAAGTTGCAAATATTTCATTTGATTTAACTTCTGGTAGATTAAGAATTTTACGCGATTTACATATATTGTTAAAAAGTGTAAAATATTCACTTAGCAGTTTTCTTGGCTTTTCATTGGTATGAATACAACGGTCAAAATACCTATTTGGCGCCAATTTATCTTCATGTATCTATTCTGTGACTCTGTATTCAATTCAAATGCGAATAGCATGATGCACAAATTGTGCGATCAATTAATTTTTGAAAAGGGGCCTTCATAAAATTTACATTAGTACATAACATGAAAAACAATTAGACAGTGCAAAATATGACATATCATTATTATTACTAAATAAGTTGATTTTCCCCTTTAAGCTATTTTATGGCTTTCTTTTTGCATTTCTTTTTTTTTACACTAATTAGTTGATTTTAAAATTTTACCCTTTACAGCTATTTTATGGCTTTCTTTTTGCATTTCTTTTTTTTTTACACACACATTAAAAATCCTACACACACATTAAAAACCAACTATTTTAAAATTTTACGTCTTTTTTGGATTGTTGACAATGTTTATGTATATTTTGAAGGTTTCATTATCCATGATACTTAAAATGCGTAGTTTGGAATTTAAAGTCAAAAACATTTCACTATTTCAAATACTTGTTGACAAATTCAGAAAGCTAATATAAATTTATTAAAAAGCCACATATTCTGCCTGATATAATTGATAGCTGCAAAAAATAACCTTCATCTCGCAGTCTTAAGAAAAATATTTTCATTCACCTGTCTTAAAACTAGTTAAGGTGTTTGTTTACCAAGAGCGTCTATTATCCTTAAATCGTCCTAATATGAAAGGGACGTGGCAGACTACGTTATGTCATTCATTTCGAGTTAGGATTAAAATTACAAATATTAGGACAATCTGTTAATTGATATAAAAACTTCTTCGATATATCAAAATATCATTTGAAGGCAATATCAAATTATGTAACTGGAGTGTAATTTGAAAAAAAAAATATACAAGCAAGTTGTCCGATGAATGACATATTAGGACAATCTGTTAATTGATATAAAAACTTCTTCGATATATCAAAATATCATTTGAAGGCAATATCAAATTATGTAACTGGAGTGTAATTTGAAAAAAAAATAACGAATAAATAAGCAAGTTGTCCGATGATACAAGAAACTCAAGCATTTCCCCCATTAGGTATAAAAAAACAAACATGATACAAGAGCTAAAATGCCAGAATGAACGTGTCATTCAAAATTTTGCATTAATATAACAAACATTTATGTGTCTAAAAATAGTTATTCGGAACATACTGGTACGTAGATTTTGAATATAAATTCTGTCGTACAGTAAAAATTTAGATGCCCTTGTCCGCCTACAAAATTTTTCATGCATGGAGATGGATTATTAACGATCAGTATTCAAGTTCAACAGTTCATTTAATAATAAGAATCAGGCGCAGAGCATACACTGACCTCGAAAACATCAGGTGGGATCAGGTGCCATGGAGGACTGAGCATCCCCCTGCCGAGCGGTCGCATCCGCAGTATGTCATATTATATTATGTTTTCTTCGCAATCATTCCGTTGTTTTTTTTAATACATGTAATTTAAAACTCTCAGTACTATAAAATTGAGTAAATATACGTACATTTCTTTTTCAGATATATCCTCAAAAGAATTTTAAAAAAATACATAAAATATTGTTGACACATTTTAATTTAAAAAAATCAGAATGTTGAACATTTTAATTTATCAGAATCAATTCTTGCGGATTAGAATGTCGTTCGAAAGAAACTGATTTCGTGGGTTAAGATTAAATTAACTCATCGTTGGAAAAACCAATATTGGTTGGGACCTATTTTCGTGGTAAGGTTGATCCAGGAAATCGTCGAACAGTGGTCACCCGTATAGGACAATGATACCAACGTAATTTATTTATTTGAAAATTTTTGATCCATTTGTTTATAGATAAGGAACATCCTGTTAATTATACTTGCAATTATCTTACTTTTACATATTAAAAGGGATTTCAGCTTTATTTCTCGGTAGACAAGACCAACATTTCAAGATAGTCTGATCGCCAGGTTCATGAAATCGGCAGCTGCGTTTCGAATTCAAATGATCATAGAATGTTCCTGAATTCATATATTATTCCGTATTTACCCATGGTATTATAAAATTGAATAATATTTTATTGGGAAAGTTATCAAATTTCAAATATCTTTCCAGAAAACGTAAAAAATCAGCACCTTCACATTTTCTGATTTAATATTTGATCAACAAATATACTTTAAAATAACAAACTATACATGTACGAGGGGTTATCAAAAAGTTCGTGGACTGAGGCTATAAAATTAGAACTATGTAGTCTGTGCTTTTAAAATTTATACGGAATATAAAACAACAAAAAATAAAGAAATATTGAAAATTTTAGCTTGATACGTTCATAATTTACCAAACTATTATAAAATGAAAACGACATTATATGATCACCGGCGCTGTTGCCATTTAGTTTCATAACGTCCGACAACGTCAGTGTTTTTCAATGTCCGCTTCTTCTACCTCATACATTTATTTTGTTGAGATTTCCTGGAGCTGAGAGAGGACTTAAATCCGTCTTATTTATATGACTTTACAATGACACGAACAGCGGTTTTCAATGCATATAATATTGCAAATGGATTTGTACATTGGGAGAGATCCTCGCTTGATTGTGCGAGCATATTTTGCTTTTTGGAGTTCAATAGCTACAACGTATGATCAACTTCATTTTTTGACGCCATTGATTTTTTCACAACTTGACTGTAAATCGACATTAACTGTGCATCTTTTTCTCTTTGAATCTATTTTGGCATTTAAAAACAAGTACTCTGGATGCATTTTATTTCACCATTGCTTACAAAAACATTACCAATTTATTAAAAAATTAGATTTATGATTTGTGGTTTATTCTGTAGATAGAAAAGATTGTGCTTACTAGATATTTTAAAATTCGTTGATGTACCTAAAGAGGTTTTAATTTTATGGCGCTAGTCCACGAACTTTTTGATACCCCCTCGTATAAAGTGCATGTATCCATCTTAATCTATACATGCTCTTCTTTCTGCTTCATTTATATTACTAATGTAGTGAAAAAAATTGTGCTTGTTGTAAGTCTACAGTTATTGCACTATAAATTTTGAATTCTTTGTACTCCATTTATCTGACCAGGTCCTATTGATAATTTCCTGGAATATATTCTTGACATGCATTTAATAACCATAAACTACTTTAACATTTCAAAGGTAACCTTATTCGTTTCTCACAACCCAACCAACCCAGCAAACAAACAAACAAAAAACAAACAGAGAAACAAAATTCAAAATGTACATCAAGTTTATGACAAGGCATGTCTGCTCTAAATTGTATCATTCATTTGCTGTACATGTATACATTACGTATGAAATGCTTTATACCATAGTATGAAAGGGAAAATACCTAAAATTTTAATTTCATAACGTGTGTTTTATTTTGGATCAAACCGTCATTTGTTTGCTGGGTTGGTTGGGTTGTGAGAAACGAATAAGGTTACCTTTGAAATGTTAAAGTAGTTTATGGTTATTAAATGCATGTCAAGAATATATTCCAGGAAATTATCAATAGGACCTGGTGGGATTGGAGTACAAAGAATTCAAAATTTATAGTGCAATAACTGTAGACTTACAACAAGCACAATTTTTTTCACTACATTAGTAATATAAATGAAGCAGAAAGAAGAGCATGTATAGATTAAGATGGATACATGCACTTTATACGAGGGGGTATCAAAAAGTTCGTGGACTAGCGCCATAAAATTAAAACCTCTTTAGGTACATCAACGAATTTTAAAATATCTAGTAAGCACAATCTTTTCTATCTACAGAATAAACCACAAATCATAAATCTAATTTTTTAATAAATTGGTAATGTTTTTGTAAGCAATGGTGAAATAAAATGCATCCAGAGTACTTGTTTTTAAATGCCAAAATAGATTCAAAGAGAAAAAGATGCACAGTTAATGTCGATTTACAGTCAAGTTGTGAAAAAATCAATGGCGTCAAAAAATGAAGTTGATCATACGTTGTAGCTATTGAACTCCAAAAAGCAAAATATGCTATCACAATCAAGCGAGGATCTCTCCGTGTATAAATCCATTTGCAATATTATATGCATTGAAAACCGCTGTTCGTGTCATTGTAAAGTCATATAAATAAGACGGATTTAAGTCCTCTCTCAGCTCCAGGAAATCTCAACAAAATAAATGTATGAGGTAGAAGAAGCGGACATTGAAAAACACTGACGTTGTCGGACGTTATGAAACTAAATGGCAACAGCGCCGGTGATCATATAATGTCGTTTTCATTTTATAATAGTTTGGTAAATTATGAACGTATCAAGCTAAAATTTTCAATATTTCTTTATTTTTTGTTGTTTTATATTCCGTATAAAAATTGAAAGCACAGACTACATAGTTCTAATTTTATAGCCTCAGTCCACGAACTTTTTGATAACCCCTCGTACATGTATAGTTTGTTATTTTAAAGTATATTTGTTGATCAAATATTAAATCAGAAAATGTGAAGGTGCTGATTTTTTACGTTTTCTGGAAAGATATTTGAAATTTGATAACTTTCCCAATAAAATATTATTCAATTTTATAATACCATGGGTAAATACGGAATAATATATGAATTCAGGAACATTCTATGATCATTTGAATTCGAAACGCAGCTGCCGATTTCATGAACCTGGCGATCAGACTATCTTGAAATGTTGGTCTTGTCTACCGAGAAATAAAGCTGAAATCCCTTTTAATATGTAAAAGTAAGATAATTGCAAGTATAATTAACAGGATGTTCCTTATCTATAAACAAATGGATCAAAAATTTTCAAATAAATAAATTACGTTGGTATCATTGTCCTATACGGGTGACCACTGTTCGACGATTTCCTGGATCAACCTTACCACGAAAATAGGTCCCAACCAATATTGGTTTTTCCAACGATGAGTTAATTTAATCTTAACCCACGAAATCAGTTTCTTTCGAACGACATTCTAATCCGCAAGAGTATTGATTCTGATAAATTAAAATGTTCAACAATATCTGTATTTTTTTAAAATTCTTTTGAGGATATATCTGATGGAACAAGAGCCTAATGTACGTATATTTACTCAATTTTATAGTACTGAGAGTTTTAAATTACATGTATTAAAAAAAACAACGGAATGTTTGCGAAGAAAACATAATATAATATGACATACTGCGGATGCGACCGCTCGGCAGGGGGATACTCAGTCCTCCATGGCACCTGATCCCACCTGATGTTTTCGAGGTCAGTGTATGCTCTGCTCCTGATTCTTATTATTAAATGAACTGTTGAACTTGAATACTGATCGTTAATAAACCATCTCCATGCATGAAAAATTTTGTAGGCGGACAAGGGCATCTAAATTTTTACTGTACGACAGAATTTATATTCAAAATCTACGTACCAGTATGTTCCGAATAACTATTTTTAGACACATAAATGTTTGTTATATTAATGCAAAATTTTGAATGACACGTTCATTCTGGCTTTTTAGCTCTTGTATCATGTTTGTTTTTTTTATACCTAATGGGGGAAATGCAGTTGAGTTTCTGCATTTGAAAATGTATGTCATTCATCGGACAACTTGCTTATTTATTCGTCGGTATATTTTTTTTTTCAAATTACACTCCAGTTACATAATTTGATATTGCCTTCAAATGATATTTTGATATATCGAAGAAGTTTTTATATCAATTAACAGATTGTCCTAATATTTGTACAGATTTTAATCCTAACTCGAAATGAATGACATAACGTAGTCTGCCACGTCCCTTTCATATTAGGACGATTTAAGGATAATAGACGCTCTTGGTAAACAAACACCTTAACTAGTTTTAAGACAGGTGAATGAAAATATTTTTCTTAAGACTGCGAGATGAAGGTTATTTTTTGCAGCTATCAATTATATCAGGCAGAATATGTGGCTTTTTAATAAATTTATATTAGCTTTCTGAATTTGTCAACAAGTATTTGAAATAGTGAAATGTTTTTGACTTTAAATTCCAAACTACGCATTTTAAGTATCATGGATAATGAACCCTTCAAAATATACATAAACATTGTCAACAATCCAAAAAAGACGTAAAATTTTAAAATAGTTGGGTTTTAATGTGTGTGTAGGATTGCACGTTTAATATGTAAATAAAAACAACTAATTAGTGTAAAAAAAAAAAAAAAAAAAAAGAAATGCAAAAAGAAAGCCATAAAATAGCTGTAAAGGGGAAAATCCATAGAAGGGTGTCATTATTTAGTAGATAACAACTATTAATAATGATATGTCATATTTTGCACTGTCTAATTGTTTTTCACGTTATGTACTAATGTAAATTTTATGAAGGCCCCTTTTCAAAAATAAATTGATCGCGCAATTTGTGCATCATGCTATTCGCATTTGAATTGAATACAGAGTCACAGAATAGATACATGAAGAAAAATTGGCGCCAAATAGGTATTTTGACCGTTGTATTCATACCAATGAAAAGCCAAGAAAACTGCTAAGTGAATATTTTACACTTTTTAACAATATATGTAAATCGCGTAAAATTCTTAATCTACCAGAAGTTAAATCAAATGAAATATTTGCAACTTCATACATTATAAATTAGCGTAAAAAAAATCTATGTGATTATGTTTGTATAATGTATGTATAATTGCACTACAAGTGGTTTTTATCAATAATAAAATTACATGATTATCAATTTTAAACAAATATGTTCAAGTGGGACATAAGCCAGACTAGCCATCGGAAAACATATTCATATTGGCATAAAACCCTTAATTATTGAAATGACATAATATGGAAATAACGAACAGTATTCAAGCTCAAAACACCATTAAACAATACAAGATACATGTAGGAGCAGAGGAAACCTACGTACCTACAAACATTAGAGGTGGGATCAGGTGCCATGGAGGAATGAGCATCTCCTGCCGACCCGGTCACACCCGCCGGGCGCTCCTTGTCATGGTCGGGAAATAACGGGAAAATCCATCGACAATTCAGAGTGTATATAATAGCCTAACAATTAGAATGAAAAACATCAGTCAACATTTGACTTAATGATAGTTTTATTTGCTGACAAAGTCATTGTATCGACCATAGAACTCACGAAATGATTACTTTAAACGAGACTGCTGATATTTTTGTTTCAGCATCTTGTTTTGACAATAACTTACCTCATTTTAAAAATTGCGTATCGAATCAACTGAGAGATATGAACCTCGTTTGTAGGTGATAAAGGTATATTGCTGCATAAGTAAGGGAAGTTAGCTTTTGAAAAGTTTAAGTCATCTCGTTTGTCATAAAGCTTGGTTGTTAGATTACAATTAATGTCCTTTTCAGGTAAAATATCTAAATATGAAGCAGTTATGTTGGCATCTGTGGTATCTTTTATTTCAAACTCACCAGGATATATCGTATCGACTTAAGATTGGAAATAATCATTGTTGATAGACAATACGCCTTCAATATACTAAATGTCGAGTTGAATCCACAGCGAGTGTTTCCTTCTTTTCACTTTTAAGACTTTCGGCAAATGCTTCATATGAAATACAAAAATAGGTCTGCTATAATGGGGGTAATTAGAACCCATTAGAATTCCAGTAGATTGTTGGAAGATCTGGTCTTCAAAAACTACAGATCAGTCAGAACTCGAGCATCTTTTTAATATCAATTTCAGAGTTTTTGTATGTACAATCAGAATGTTTTTTAACAAAATAAGTTTGCAAATGACCGATGAAAAGGAAAGTTATATTTACGAGTTTCCTTTTTATGCAACTTTAAAAAGCAACTGTAAATGATATTAAAAAGCTAGGACTTTAATTTATCGTGTGTATAGTTGAATATAAAGTTGAAAAGTCCTGAATTTTTATGTTGTTAATTTTGGTAAAATTTCGTGATTTCAAATGTTCCAAAAGTCCCTTGAATTTTTGAGCATCCACATCTGATTTACCCCACTTCTGAACACAAGAAAACTTATTTACTGTAAATAAAATCTTGATTTTCCAACGTGCAGAAATTTTTATGTTATTTGTAAGTTTTAATAAATTTAGTTTTTTTTTTTGTTTGTTTTTTTTTTTTTTTTTTTTTTTTTTTTTTTTTTTTAAACCTGGTAGCATGGGTAATTAACAATTCATGTATTAAAAAAATCATGTATATAAATATATATTCGGTATAGAATATCGAATAAGCTGTGAGATGTAAACACAATTTGCAAAGAGCCAGGGCAGAATTCGAAAATGTACATGTAACAACCTAATCAGTAATTAATGAAAAACACCTTAAGCACATCTAAAATTATTTTCTAAAACTGATGTTGATTATTAATTTCCATTATTCGTGACAAATTAAATGAAATCATTTAAGTCAATAAATATTTTAATTTTTGCATCCACAAGTAAATGTGTTTGTTCTTATAAATTTTACTAAATGCCTTTTTTTAATTTAATAATAAGATTCTACTCGAGATTATATAAAGAAGTGTATGTTTACATGGAGATAAGTGCACATTTTATTGTTTTTTAAATAGCCGTGCATTAATATGGACGAAGTTTGTTTTAGGAGTTTGACTCACCATGCCAAGTTGCCACAATTCATCACATACAAGAAATATATGTCACATTAAATTTAAGTTTTATATTAGTTTTTTTTCGATCTTTTTGATCTGTGATCACGAATCTGAATGTATGTTATATTTATTGCTTAATTATAACCAATGTTATGTCTTAACTTAAAAATCTGTTCCAGAAAAAAACGTGTCTTCGAATAAATAAGTCTTTAAAAAAGAATCAACATTTAACATAAATTTTGTAATAAAGTTGACGCAATTCGTATCAAATTTAATTACAGAAAATCAAAATATGTCATAATTCAATTATGCTTGATCGATTATTTTATATTTGTTTAAGTTATTTCATACATCTTAGGCGAGAATTAAGTAGTTATTTGAATAAAACAATATATTATGTTATTATTTATAACAGTTGAATAATAATATACTGTAGTAAATGATTCGTTGATAAATATTATATTGCGACAATAATACACGTAAGAATTTATCATTATCATGTTCATCATAATGCAACGCTTTTAACCTACAGTATAATTTGTAGAACACTCAAATTTGATTATTTCCACTAAGCATTAAATATGCCAACGAATTGTGTTTATTTTGACTTTACATATATAAATTAAGAAATTCGTGAGAAAAACTTTGTTAAAGTGTTGCAACTTTTATTTATTATAAATTAATCATTTTATATGTCTCCATTTGGTAGACGTTAAGCAGACAGAGAAAATAATTTGAAATGATTAAAATATACTACATGTACATATATTTAAGCTGACGTAAAAAAAACTTTTCTAGATGTTTTTATCTCCATAAAACAAATTTCCTATTATATATTGATATATATTGCCTTTAATCTCATATAATTAGCTAAAAAAGTTATTATATATAATTAAAATATAACCATCTAAATTCTTTAAACTCATCATATAACACAATTTAAGGAAAATATGCCGTTAACATGTAAAAAAAAAAAATGCCTTGTTGATTTGAACTTCCAGACTTGGTCCCAAGAAAGACAAGTCCTACATGATTTGGGCTGAATGTGGCATTATTTGTTGCTGGCTTTAATATGTAATTAAATGGAATTTATAAAGACATTTTTCATTAAAACACTGAAAAATATTCAGTACTTTAGGAAAAATACATATGCTTAATGCTCATGTACATATATATATTTTAAACCATGTAAACAGGATTTATGAAAAATATGACAGCTAAAAAAGTTATTATATATAATTAAAATACAGACCCTAAACCGTGCTACTACACCACTTGAACGGTACGGTTCGGTACGCTTTGTGCACGGAACGGTACGCTTTGAGAACGGAACGGTTCGTTTTGTGAACAGTACGGTACGCTTTGTGCACGGAACGGTTCGCTTTGTTCACGGAACGGTACGCTTTGTGCACGGAACGGTTCGCTTTGTGCACGGAACGGTACGCTTTGTAGACGGTACGTTTCGTTTCTTGCACGGAACGGTTCGTTTAGTGAACGGTGCGCTTTGGGAAACGGTATGCAAATGAAGTGGGCGGAGCCTATTGGCTTTAATTTTTGATTGGCTGCTAAAAATTAATTCATTTCAAATGACTTTTGAAGTACTTAATGCACGTATATAATTTTATTTCCGCTTTTAACAAATTAATTTCTCGGTTTCAATTTAAACATTAGTTTACACTACAGCGGTGATTGAGGAAAAATGAAAAAAAAAATGAAAGGAAGAAAAAACCTCATCCCACCGATGTACATATATTAATATATATAGAACTCGTAAAGATTTCCGTGCTTATTTTTTACGTATGCTGAACCTTCATTTTAAAACGGGAAAAAAAAATTAAATGAAATATTTTTTTCACTTTCAAATAAAGTTGTAAGATAATTAAAAGGAATTAATATATATATCGGGTATATACTTGTTCTATACATATAACGCTACGCACATATGTAACTTATTTTTAATTCATTGATCTATATAGAAATATATAGAAATAGATATGACTCTTCCTGCTTCTTTAATTCCTAGTAATTAGATATGTACATTGTTTTTTATTTTTAAAATAATAATGTTACCGTTCAAACGTTTGCTTCAGAAGAAAAATATCAGTAAACAAAAAATACGAAAATCGGCAGCAGAAACATGAAATCAATACAATAATTTCCGTGCGCTTTCTCGTTACAGAAAACATTCTTTTCACAGACGAGTACATTGTATTTATGTTTTCAATAATTCTTTCAGTGTATTAAGTAATTATTTCAATAAGTTTCCTTTATTTTATTAAGTAATTCTATTTTTATTAAAAACGATTCTGAATTCAAATGCCAAAATGAGAGAGAGAGAAATCAATGGACAATAATTTCCGACCCCTTAATACATTATCTGTAAAAAAAAGAAAACACTTGTATTTATTACTCTAGTATTTATGTTTATTTACATCGCTAAATCCAATTAATCTGTTAAGTAATTCTTTTAATAATTTTTTTTCAACTATTGTTCTAATAAGTTAATAATTCTTTTCTGTAATGTGTGTAAATGAAATTTCGTGAGAGAGAGAGAGAGAGAAAAGAGAGAGAGAGAGAGAGAGATACAAACCCCTTGTTACAAAATCTGTTTAAAAAAAACTATTTCTCCTGTTATTTGAACCAAATTCACAATTAATGGCAATCATGCTATTTAATTTCATATTTCACACCTGTTTAAAAAAATATTGGGTCACAGCCGGAGGGCGGGGGGGGCGGGATGTGTTTAACAAACCTTTCAAATTCTTTAGTTCTGACCACACCATTAAGTGTATTTAATCCCACTTAACTATTATTTAGCGAAACTCATCTTCCAGGTTTCACCACAACAATGATTCATCATTATAAATTTACTTCGTAGATTATCTTTTCAGACACAAATAAATAAGCATGCATCCCGTAGATTATCATTTTTCTTTTTTCAAAAATGTACAATAACGTTAAATAAATTCGCAGACTTTTGATGCGTTTTTAACTAGCTAATTGGTATAGCTTTCTAGAAGGGGGGGGGGGGGGGGTTAACAAACATAACTCGAATGGCTTGAAAGAGGATTGATTTTTTTTTTAATTTCATTTGATTTTGTAAATTATCCTTTTTACAGAAAAAAATAAGCATGTATCCCGTGGATTATGATTTTTTTTTTATTTACAACAACGTAACATTTTGCTGACTTCTAAGAACTTTTATGCCCCAGTCACACATTCACGGATCAACTCCACGGTTCTACTACGGAATATTTTCCACGGTTGACACCGGAAAATCTAATTATCGTTAATTGATACGGAGTTAGTACGGATGCACTACGGAATGGATACGGATTGTTACGTACTTACAAGAATAGGGTAGAAAAAAGATAAATTTAGTGTCTGTTTGAAACGGTTTGCTTCGGTAAAATACGGTTTTAATACGGAAATAATACGACTTAATACGGAGTGACAAGTGCCAAGTCGACTGCGCTACGGATGAATACAGTTTGCTACGGTGTAGGTAAGGATTAATACGGATAAAATCGGTCTTTTACGGGACGCCACGATTCACTACGGGGCTTCTCGGACAATCACGATTATTGCACAGTCCGTGGAATCCGTGCACCAGTTCAGTTCTTTTCCAAACGTAAAATTCGATAGAGTTTGGAAAAAAAAGAGAAAAACTTTTAGCCGCATCTAATAAAAAAATCCCTTCGCTTAATCAACTCTATCGAATAAAGATGCCACCCAAAAAAAGATCTTGTAAACGAGTAATTGCAAAAAGTAAAAACCAGGCGATGGATGAAACTTGTATAACTAGTATTTTCTTTATTTGCGCTCTTCTTATTTTTTGTCATATCTGGCTCTTTACACGTTCCTGAGGACGAGGAAGGCGATATAGAGTCAACCCTATCATCTTCATGCTCTTCTTGGTTTCTTGTTTTTTTTATTGTTTGTTGTCTTTTAGTTTAGCTATTTGCCTGTTTCCGCAAAATTTTTCAGTAAATTACTCCAAATTGTATGAGGCTGTATACACAAATACATGATGTAATAATCAAAAATATGAAACCTGGGTCGTTCTGGTAAAATTGTCTGTACGTTTATATGCAAAAGATTTGAGTTTCGGCATATGAATAAATAGATTGGTCTTGGTTTTGTAGTTTTCTATACACTTCATGTTCTTATTTACTTTCACCTATCAATTTTTAGCTAGATCGTCATTGATGTGTCTAAAATATTTTTAATCCGGTACATTGTTGTAAGAACGAAAGAGTAAAAGGGGCATTCAAATCTCAAAGTCCATTTTTAATTTGTTTTAATAACTTCAACTTTGAGAATGCAAAGCGTGCTATTGACAAATATTTACTATTTCTACACTCAAATTAATAAGCAAGCAATGACCAAATTATGTTTTAATGATAAGAAAGTTGTAATAATCCATTGATTATTTCTGACTTTTTAACAATACTTTAGAACAGTCATTATATCATCTTGTCCTGCCATGGAACAGACCCGACTGGGGAATTAAGGTAATGTTTTATATAAAGCCTCTGCTGTTTAGCGTCAAATGTGTCCATATTTCCACCCCTGGTAATCTGTAAACCATCCATGTTAACGCCATCTCTCCATGCCCCAGGAATTACCTGGTGTCTTTCGTCTTCCTGGTCAAGTAGAAGGTTCTGGTCCCCAGGGTATCTCATTCTCATGATGTTATGAAGGCACACGCAGGCTGAAACTATGACGTGCACAGTTTCGGGCTCCTGATTCATGACTGACAGTAAACATCTGAATCGATTTGCAAGAATACCAAACGCATTTTCAACAACTCTTCTACTTCTAGATAACCGATAGTTGAAAATCCTCTCGTCATAAGAAAGACCTCGTCTAGAGAAAGGTTTCATAAGCCAGGTCCTCATACCAAAAGCATCATCTGCGATAATATAGTAGCCAATGGGTTTATCATCACCGGGAAAAGGGGTCGCTGTTGGCAGTCCTATTAATCCTCTTTCAATCGCTTGTTTAAGATCACTCTGGTTCCAAATCTGGGCGTCCGAAAATCCACCTTGAGCGCCAATATTAACCCATCGGAACTTGTAGTCAGCGACAACTAGAGCCATCAGTACAATATAGTGGTAACCTTTATAGTTATAATACAACGATCCTCCATTTTTTGGACACCTAATGGGTACATGTTTTCCGTCGAGAGCACCTAGTGTGTGGGGGAACTGCCACTTAGCCTCAAACTGTTCTGCTATAGCTTTCCACTGTTCAGGTTCCGTGGGTGTCAAGAGAACGTCTTCTGAATAAACAGACACTATGGCCTCGCATACCTCTCTTACTATACCACAGATTGTATTGTGGGCAACTCTGAAACCATACATCAGTGTGTGGTAGCTGTCCCCCGTAGCTAGGTACCTCAGAGTAATTGCTAGTCTCAAACCAGGGTCAATAGATTTCCTGTACCAAGTGTTGCGCTTGTTAATCTTTGGAGTAACCATGTGTAACAGTTCTTGAAACATAAGAGGGTCCACTCGTACTAAATTCCTATATACAGATGGATCTTCTGCATACATCTCGGACATTAAGGCTTCATACTGGCCATGGATAGGTCTTCGGAGAAGCCAATCTCTCGTCCACCATCTCCGCTGCCTTCGATCACGTCTCTGGTCTTGGATGGCCTGAATCATTGCCCTGGCATTTTGTGAAATGTCAATGTCTAGTTCTAGCATTTCCAAAGCAAGCATCAGTTGTTGATTATTCATGTTTGATAAAAATTTTGCTACTGATGGTCAGACACACAGTTTTTATAGGCTTTATAAATGTCAGCTGAATGACTGACATTAAAATGATAAGCATGGCAAGCATGGCAACGCTTTATCCTAGAATTTTGCCTTGTGCCTTCGTACTCCGTACAGTGTCGCTATAAAACGTATAAAAACGTAATAAATCTTAAGATTCCTTTGTTATTCGTAATAAAACGTAATTGGCCCGTGTCGCACCGTAAAAAGATCTCAGCAAACTCTTCTTATCCGTAGTAAATACGTACTAGAACCGTATAATCACGTAGCTCTCCGTATCAAATCGAAACAATCCTTGACAAATTGATACATACGAATTACTACGGATTTATACGGAGTTAAAACGGACTTCTACGTTCTAAAACGGTTTAGTAAGTTTTACTAAGGAAGTACTACGGTGGTTTCATCCGTAGTGGAATTTTGAACATGTTCAAAAATTGTCGCAGCAATACAAGTATTGCTACGTTTGGATACGATAACAGACGGAAAAGCCACGGGTCAATACTTAAAACATTGCTGTGACGTCAAGCATTTGTTCTTGCAGTCTAAAAATTTACCTGTAGACGTCCGATAATAATAATTACCAGTCTGATAATATATTATCGGACGGCAATGATAACAAAATCGGACGGTATTTAAAAAACAAAAGGAAGAGTGAAATTAAGTTTAAATATGTCCAGAAACCGCCAATAAAAATGTTAGGAAAAAAATTCAGGGAAACCAAACGCAAGGAAATGACGTTGATCACAATATAAAATAGCAAATCCATGAAAAGAAATCCGAGTTTAAACCTTCCACAACATTAATTTTCACTCTTTAAAGGAGTTTTTGATTCAACACTTTGAATAAGCGATTTTAAATCCATTTCTGAAAAAAAGATTCTCCAATCTCCTTTTATGTTTGTTCCCCGATGGCTACACTTTCAAAACCTGAGAATTTCCATTATCTAAGCTAAAAATTCAGCTAGGGTAAAAATCCGCTTTTTACTTGCCATGGTGATGGTTAAAATATTACCCAAAATTATGTCAGTATCAATGTCAATTTATGCACATCATAAGTAAAAATGTTCCCCCCAAAAATCTTTCAACACCGTACCCCTGTCCTGCTAAACGAAACGACTGCATTTGAATGAATGAAATTAATGAATCAATAGTTCACTCACTTTTTTACCGTTCACTAATTTCTTTCATCTACTTAACAGACGGGTAGAAAACAATGGATGCCTAAACTCCCATTGTGTTATTATCGGACTCCTCCAGGTAACTTTTGGACTTTTAAATGGCAATGTTTTAAGTAAGATATATGCCTCATACTATTCTATATGTAAAATTATCAGACAGTTTTCGGCCCTAACGGGCCTCAAACAGTCTGATAATTTTACATATAGAACAGTATTCGGCATATATCCATTACATATCGCCACGAATGATGCCGGATCGCTTCCGTAGCTAATCTGGCATTTAATCCGTGAATGTGTGACTGGGGCATTAACCAGCTAATTATGTTCCCCAAACGGAGTTTGGGAACATATTGTTTTTACTCGGTTTCTTATTATGTTCCCCAAACGAAGTTGGGAACATATTGTTTTACTCTGTTAAAGGCTTCCGCTTCACGGAAGACCTTATGTTATTCCCCA
>NW_026937047.1:0-7652 GCF_032062105.1 Saccostrea cuccullata
AATTTTGACTAAAATTTAATTGCTAAAGAAAACGGACAGTAGTAATTTAAATAATTCCCTTAGTCAAGAGTGATTTTTAGTATAAAGATATATTTTAGGATGTTAATAGCCTCATGTGAAGCAGAATAAGGGATCATGACGTTATGAGAGACGTAAATTACGCTTGCTTTCGTGCGCCGATGTGCACTTACATGGTTTCTTTTTTTTTCATAGTTTTCTTATTAAATGTGGTATCGTCATGAAACTTGAAATGCGTGATCACAAAATGTTACTTTTTGCTATGACAAGAAAAGAAATTTGATTTAGCAAAGAAAAAATAAACTATGTTCCCTGTCTACGACTTTTTGGAACAACCCTCGTATATAGTTTTTTGTAAACATGGCACTTTTACTTTGAATTTTCTGGATTATAGCTTTAATATTTTTCAAGACCGAACGCGTTAAAGGTGCATGGACACAGATTTGAAGTTTATATTTTCTATATAATATTACGGCTTATATATTCTTAATACTTAGGAAAAGTGGGAATCTTGTTGTGTATTAATGAAAAAATATTAAAAACTTTAATCCAGAAAAATTAATTACATGTATATTCAGAGAAGAAAGGTTAGAAAGCAAAATTCCTTCACAAGTATCGTCATTCCGCCCTAAAAGTTGTGTACAGAGTTTAGCAAATTGATCACGACCGTGAAACGTACACAAATAGTTTTTTGTAAACATGGCACGAGCTCTGTCATTGTTCATGTTTACGATTCACCGGGTGTGTTCAATTGTTAAAGTCTGCTCACCACAAATGCACGGACTGACAATTTATTGTGTGTATCTGTCGAACATTCCTACTCTGAATTTTCTGGATCATAGTCTTAATATTTTTTCATTTATACACAACCAAGATTGCCACTTTTCCTATGTATTAAGAATAGAACTAAAATTTGTGAAGTGCAAGGATGTGTCAATCAAACCCGTCCAAAATTTTTGAAGTTTTAATAACTTATAGATGAAATAAGATTTTTAATATATTTTTCTGTAAAATGCTATTAAAATATATAAGCCGTAATATTATACAGAAAATATTAACTTCAAATCTGTGTCCATGCACCTTTAACGTGTTCGGTCTTGAAAAATATTAAAGCTATAATCCAGAAAATTCAAAATGAAAGTGTTCAAAAGCAAAACATACACACAGTATAATGTCAGTCCATGCAGTTGTGGTGAGCAGACTTTATCAATTGAACACTCCCGGTGAATCCTAAACATTAACAATAACAGAGCTCGTGCCCTGTTTACAAAAACTGTGTACGTTTCACGGGTGTGGTCAATTTGCTAAACTCTGTATATAACAGCGGAATGACGATACCTGTGACGTGGTTTTGCATTCGAACATTTCTACACTGAATATAATTATCATTCTGGATTTAAGTTTTGATATTTTTCATTAATACACAACAAGATTGCCACTTTTCCTAAGTATTAAGAATAAATTAAAAATTTGTAGAAGTGCAAGGATGTGTCAATCAAACCCATCCAAAATTTGAAGTTTCAATAACTTTTAGATGAAATAAGATTTTTCATATATTTTCCTGTGAAATGCTCTTACAATATATAAGTCGTGATATTATACAGAAAATATAAAATTCAAATCTGTGTCTATGCACCTTTAAGCACAAAAACTAAATACCTTGTGTGTATACTGGAGGCTGAAAACAGGTGGTAAGTTGTCCTTTCACTGTATTTTTAATGTTTATTAAGTTGTTATAAAAATTTA
The DNA here is from genome assembly GCF_032062105.1 of Saccostrea cuccullata. Taxonomy (NCBI): domain Eukaryota; kingdom Metazoa; phylum Mollusca; class Bivalvia; order Ostreida; family Ostreidae; genus Saccostrea; species Saccostrea cuccullata. The sequence goes on from NW_026937047.1 coordinate 1,765, forward strand.
TATTTGTATATTTAGAGTAATCCCCACAGGAACCAATAGTCTCCTTGTAAGTCGTCGCGTAACTTGTCCCAATATCTAAAATAGTTAAAATGAAAATGTTATTTCGGATAACATGATTTTGTTTGAACCTGTGAGAAAAAAAACAGATTATGTATCACATATTAATAATTTTAACGGATATTGACTTACGAACGCCAAATATGATATTGTCCCCACTACTTCTAATGATCCTGGCTGTTGTGATTGGATCACTGTAATATGGCCCCACGATAAAGACGTAATAGTTAACAGCATCCGCGCGATCTCCACCAGCAACCGTGAAGACGTTGTCACGAGCATGAATTAATCCCTTATCTACATAATGATAGCTGCTAGAAGTTTCTGAAATTCCTTCAACTGCCCTTTTGACGGCCTCGGAACTGGTATGAGCAGTAAGTCCAAACTCGGTTCTTGCTCCGTTATCAAATACCACAAAACCTACCCTGACGCTAGTGGAAGAAATCGGTAGATCCTCGACTAACTCAGCCACAAATCTTTTTATGAAGCGAAGATTAAAATTTTCAACGATGAAAACTATGTCAAGTTTGCAAGCTGAAAATAGACAAAACACATGTGATTGAAAATTTCCTAAATCTTAGCAGTCATATATAGTTTTATAATTCAAGCTTGACAAATACTAGCTAAAAATAAAACCTCATTTATTTAATATATTTATAAAGGACATCACATGGTTATTCTAATGAAAAATATGTCTATATATCTATGACTTATAGCAGAATAAATATTTTGGTAAGACATAATATACATATTATAGCACCACATGACACCCAGACATACCTACTGACGTAGGACCTGGAAAAGCAGACGTTGTACAGACAGCGATTTTTGTAAGAACGGTGTTGAATTTTGTAGCTAGGTCTGCTGGGGAGGTTGCCTGAACATAATTAGCAGTACTTCCAGCGGCGGACTTAAGATCATTTGCTAAAGTCGTGGTTGGGGAAATACCTGAAGTTAGAGGTAGAACAATTAGAAACACTAGCTTTACTACCGCATAGGGGAGTATGCCTTGTATATGCTTGTTTATGTTTAATTTGTAGTCGTCAAATATTTGTTTACCGTTTCATTCCAGGAAAACCTTTTCCATTTACTTTTACCAGGGAATAGCATATCGTTGCTTCATATATATTTCGGGAATTTTCTCTTATTTGTTTTAGAATTATTCCACTATCACTTGATGCTTATGTGTTCCAACTTATTCGCTACTCGAGAGCTTCTTTAAGTACTTTTACTTTTAAGAAAGACATGCTTTTAACCGATTTTATGTGACTAGGGTTTCAACAACTTCTTTTAAAGTAGACATATCGTAAATTTTATGGTCGTTACAATGTCATTGTTAGCAAATATTACCTATTTCGGCTTTCAACTGATATACATGTATTTCATACCAATTTTTAGGATTTGATTTTATACTGAATTTTATAGGGAAAAAAATTATATTTATATTCTTAAAAGATTTTCTGAAATCAATCAATGTTCTCTATCTTCACTTTTTACATTTTATGACAGTGCTACTGAGCTACCGGGTAAATAACAAAGGAAATGATGTTAAAGTCAGGAGGAACGTCTTACTGCAGGGAATAATGTCAAAGAAACTATGCTTTAAAGTGAATGTTGCTTGTTATACAAACTGTTTTCCTTATTATCAATCCCCAAATGAATATATTCGTTGGACAATACTTGATTTGATAAAAGCGAAATATAAATTGTTTCTAAATAAATATTCAAACTTCAGTATCTAAAGCATTGCAGCAAATTAACATATTTGGCTTTTATCCACACAGCTGATATTTTATTTTATACTTCAGAATACAATACATCATTGAATGTCAAAATAATTGTAAACGGTGTCATGGAATACCTTAAAAAGAGTTAGTCGAATCAAAAGTTCTATATATTAAATATAGTGTTTTAGTAAGTAATGATTTTAAAACAACTTTTCGTTTGTTTCTTAATAACCCGCAACTTGATTTGAATGTGATACATTATTTGTAGTTTTTAAATATATTGAGATAACCATCAGGTGCATCAGGTGCCATGGAAGAGGGAGCATCCCCTGCTGACCGGTCAAACCCGCTTATGGCTCCCTGTCAGGATCGGTAAATAACTAAAATATCCTTTGACAATTCTGTGTTTGAATAAGCTGAAGATTGAAAATACATTCGAAACTGCCACAGCGACCCACTGTATTAAGCGACTCACTGTCACATGTGACCTTAAAAATTTCCCCCAACGCTTTTCCCTATATATTCTACCTGTATTAAACGACCACCTGTCTAACGCGACCAACGACCGTGAATTTCCTGACCATTTTTAGTAATTTCAAGCAAGTTTACCTGAATTTAACGACTACATAGTTTCTGATTCCTACTTTTGATTTCGGTCGAGCATGCTTCGTTTTTTGTTCAAAACAACTAGAGACACACTTTTATTTCATTTAACAATTATATAATGAGAGTTTTATGAATAAAACAACATTTAAAAATGAATTTTTTTACGTTCGCTTTGATATTTATTGAATAAACATCACGTTTTTCTGTCCGGTGATCGAGCGCCATTTTGAAAATAGACGTTCGAGGTCGATCCCGATATCAAATCATGCTATAAGGGCCAAATGGATATTCAGCTGTAAAACCTGCTTGTTTAACTTAAATTAACAAGTAACTAAATCACAGATGTTTGTTTAAGTGCATAGTGTCACCAATGAGTATGTAAACACACGTTAGCTGGCACCCACACCAGGTCATAATTGGAGTGATTGAAATACCTGGTCACAAACGGGCAATTAGACACGGTAGTTCAGTAATGAAAAGAAAATAAATAATTACGTTAAATAAATATTTCAGTCATAAATATGATTTAATTTGATACCAACTGCATAACAAAAATCACAATACAGTTTTCATTCTTACTAATATGCAAAAAATACGAAGTTATATATTATATATATGTAAAAAAAAAAAAAAAAAAAAAAAAAAAAAAAACAAAAAAAAACTAATTATTAGGGGGAAGCAGCTATTTTTATACTGTATGAAAAAAATATGAATATTTTCAGATGTTTACAATATTTCCCAATATTCAAATGACTCATGTGCGGATCAAGATTTTTTTTTTCTTAACATTACAATTGTAAAAGCATTTGAGAGTTGAGCAGTATACCTATTAAAAAGTGGAAATAAACATAAGTTGTTATAAAATACATTAATCATACACTTGTGATATTTTCAGCATTATATATTTGATATATTTGAACACTGCGGAAAATAAGCAACCTGTATTAAGAGACCACCTGTCATATGTGACCTTTTTTCCTTTCTCCGTTGGAAGGTCTCTTAATACAGGTTTGACTGTATAAAGTCATCACGTTTATCATAAAGCTTTCTTGTAAGGTTACCATTAACGTCTTTTTCTAGTTATATATTGATATATGAAACAGATGTGTTAAAACTGTTGTGTATCCTCCGTAAATGTCGACTTGTGGGCCACAAGGTATGGTTTTTTCGTGTATCAAATTTTGAGAAAAAAAAATTAGCTTCATTTAAATACGAAAATAGTTCTCCTTATAAATATGACTTTGCGCAATTTGCTTCTCATGAAATGTTCCAACAGATTGTTAGAAGAATTGGTCTCCAAAACCCACATAGATACATGTATGTCTTTTCAATGAGAAACTCTAGCATCTTTTTTATATTAAATTAAGAGTACTTTTGTGAATGCTTTCAAATGACCCTGACAAAATAAGTAAAATTTATGATTTTTTGGGGATAAAAAAGCAGCTGTCCATGATGTCGGAAAGCCAGGGGTTTAATTTATTGTTAGGAATGATAGTCTTTGAAGTTGAAAAGTCGTAATTAAGTGTTGATATTATTGATTCATTATAAATTTAATGGGTTCAAATTTTCCGAATGTTTCTTTGAATTTTTGAGTATCTACATCTGATTTACACCACTTCTAGAATATCACTTCTCAAATATATTGTTGCAGTACTCGTGAAGTTTTTCTTCACTGCTGTTAATTTTTAAGTGATGAGTAGAAAAGAGGGTAGAAAGAACATTTACTGGGGTCAGACATGTATCTTTGTTTCTAAGGATTTTTCTGAAGTTTAGCATCAAATAAAGATATGACTTTGTATGGTAATTCAGTTTCTTTGGTTGACATTTGATTTTGAAAAATGTCCTCCTTAGAAAGAGAATCTTGGGTACAATTTTGATTACCATGTCTAGACTTCAAATCATGAGTCTTAGTAACAAAGAAAATATTCCTACCTGCTTTGTCAGATAAAACAATTTACTACAAACTGATCGTGTTATTCATCTAAATCTTTTTTTCACTGTTAGATTATTGAAAGAAGAAGGATAGGTGGTTTTCAGTGTATCCTTATTTAGCTTAAAACGAGAGTGTAACATACACATGATTCCTTTGATTCATTTTGACAAAGTTTTTAAGTCTTCTTTTTCATGCCTGGCCAATTTATAAATGAATAAAGAACTTGATTTTCCAATCAAAATATTACAAAAATACAAAGAACTAACATTTGAATTGATGTATAACTTTTAAAACTTTATTTAACTTATCAGCAATGACGTCATCAAAATGTAGAAGAAGGCGTCAGCCAATTTTTTTGACTAAAATATGTGGTGTACAACAGTACATGTTAAACTATAGAATGATCAAAATAAAAACTACAACATTATAAATAAACAAATTTTAATTTCTTACCGATTCCGAACACCCGATTTTTTGCCACCTGTCGTATAATCATTCCGATATCTGCACCGGGATATGTAGGGCTTGATTTACCAACAATAACAAAATATTTATATGCTTGAAATCTGTTTCCATTTGACAATTTAACAAAATCGTAAAATGCAACACGTAATGCCTCGGCCAGGTTAGTCGTTGTAGAGGCGCTTGGTATTGTTAATGCCGTAATAGCGGTGTCCAACGACGACGCTGTAGTATAAACGTTAAACTTGAAATTTTGGTCGATAGCATTATCATAGGATATAACCCCAACTTGTATATTACTGGTTGAAATTTGCATAGTCCTCACCAAATCACCAATAACCGATACTAATTCAGAATAAATAGAAGAGGTGTATGAGGAAGCCTCTATAATGAACAGAATGTCAATCTTGCAGGTCGAAACTGAAAGAAAAGTAAACATGCATCTGAATTCTTGTAAAAAAAAAAACCTTTAAAATATTAATAAATCAACTTCAGTATGCATAAAAAGACAAAAAAGGTAAATCCTGACCGGAACAGACAAGTGGGTATCCAGACCAGAACTTTCCGTAACATGTTCTCTGTGTGTTCCCAGCAACCTGTTTGTATCCTGAGTTACATGCGTAAGTGCTGACTCCATCATCTTCGAGAAGGAAAAGAAATTTTAAAAAAAATGTAATACATTCAAGGTATTTTAACATGAAGAAAAAGCAATCCGAATCAAAAATAGAAAATAAAAGTCGAAAATGGTCTATAAATCAATAACTAGGAGCCTGTACAAGGTACATGTAGCTTTTAAGAAGAACGATTCTCTTTTTCAGAAATGTTCTTTGTTGTCTCGAGCTCTTTAGTTCTATGCACAAAAACTATATTTGAGGAACCTTCTTCTTTTATTTCAGACTTCAAACATATAATATGTTTGTTTGTATACTATATTAAGCATACAATGTTACACGAGGAATGATCCTCTATCAATTTCGATTAATAATACCATACTATATCCATTAATCTTAATAAAGATTATATTTGAGGAACATTCCTCTATAATTCAAATCAAACAAAGTCATACAACAATCATCAATCTACATTTAAAATTTAAAAATGAA